>NW_028251034.1:0-79447 GCF_964263255.1 Lissotriton vulgaris | reverse complement strand
TTTGCATATGGCTAATTTCAAGCTGGAATGCCATTGTGAACAATCAAAAATTGAATTAGGCCCATATCTCTGTACTGGAGTGAATGTATGACATTATTCTGCATTCTGTTCATCAACTGTTGATTTTGCATTTGTCTCCTCGAGTGGGACGGTTTTACTCAGACGTGAGTCCCTTGCTCTCCATGCCACTGGAATAAGCTATCCTGGCTGATGAGGGCTAAATTCCCAAAACTGGTCCTAGGATGCTTGTTTCCAGTCCAGGGAGGACCTGGCTTGGCAGTTCGGCTGGACTGTTCCCATGGGGCACAGGGTCAAGACTGATTAGCATATGGCAGGGTTCAAACTGGAATGCCATGGTGAACAAAAGAAAATGAATTCAGACCCATATCTCTGTACTGGGGTGAATGTATGACATTATTCTGCATTCTGTTCATCAACTGTTGTTTTTACATTTGTCACCCCGAGTCGGACAGGTATGCTCAGACGTGAGTTCCTGTGCTCTCCATGGCACTGGAATCAAGTTATCCTCCTGGCTGATGAGGGCTGAAAGTCCAAAACTGGTCCTAGGATGCTTGATTCCAGTCCAGGGAGGACCTGGCGTGGCAGTTAGGACTGGACTGTTCCCATGGGGCACAGGGTCTAGAATGATTTGCTTATGGCTGGGTTCAAACTGGCATGGCAAACAAAAAAACTATGGATTTAGGCCCAGCTCTCTGTACTGTAGTGAATGCATGACATTGTTCTGCATGCTGTCCATCAACTGTTGTTTTTGCATTTGTCACCCCGAGTGGTACGGGTATGCTCAGACTTGAGTCAAGTGCTCTCTATGCCACTAGATTCAAGCTATCCCGGCTGATGAGGTCTGAAAGCCCGAAACCGGACCTAGGATGCTTGTTTCCAGTTCAGGCAAGACCTGGCTTGGCAGTTAGGGCTGGACTGTTCCCAAGGGCAAAAGGGTCAAGACTGATTTGCATATGGCTGGGTTCAAACTTAAATTGCATGGTGAGCAAAACAACAATGGTTTTAGGCCAAGATCTCTGTACTGGGGTGAATATATGACCTTGTTCTGCATTCTGTCCTTTAACTTTTTTTTTGCATTTGTCATTTCGAGTGGAACGGGTATGCTCAGACGTGAGTCTCGTGCTCTCCATGCCACTAGAATCAAGCTATCCTGGCTGATGAGGGCTGAAAGACCGAAACCGGTCCTAAGATGCTTGTTTCGAGTCCAGGGAGGACCTGGCTTGGCAGTTCGGGCTGGACTGTTCCCATGGGGCACAGGGTCAAGCGTGATTTGCATATGGCTGGGTTCAAACTGGAATGCCATGGTGAGCAAAAAATGATGGATTTAGGGCCTGATCTCTGTACTGGTGTGAATGTATGACATTGTTCTGATTTCTGTCCATACACTGTTGTTTTTGCATTTGTCTCCCGAGTGAGACAGATGTGCTCAGACGTGAGTCCCATGCTCTCCATGCCACTGGAATCAAGCTATCCTGGCTGACGAGGGCTAAAATCCAGAAACCGGTCCTAGGATGCTTGTTTCCAGTACAGGGAGGGCCTGGCTTGGCAGTCCGCGCTGGACTGTTTCCATGGGGCACAGGGTCAAGACAGATTTGCATATGGCTGGGTTCGAACTGGATTGGTATGGTGAGCAAAAAAATGATGGATTGAGGCCCAGATCTCTGTACTGGGGTGAATGTATGACATTGTTCTGCATTCTGATGATTAAATGTTGTTTTTGCATTTGTCAACCTGAGTGGGACAGGTATGCTCAGACGTGAGTTCTATGCTCTCCATGCCACTGGAATCAAGCTATCCTGGCTGATGAGGGCTGAAAGCCCGAATCCGGTCCTAGGATGCTTGTTTCCAGTCCAGGGAGGACCTGGCTTGGCAGTTCGGGCTGGGATGTTCCCATGGTGCACAGGGTCAAGACTGATTTGCATATGGCTGGTTTCAAACCGAAATACCACGGTGAGCAAAAAACAATGGATTTAGGCCCAGATCTCTGTACTGGGGTGAACGAATGACATTGTTCTGCATTCTGTTAATCAACTGTTGTTTTTACATTTGTCACCCCGAGTGGGACAGGTATGCTCAGACGTGAGTCCCGTGCTCTCCATGCCAATGGAATCAAGTTATCCTGGCTGATGAGGGCTAAAAGCCTGAAACCGGACCTAGGATGCTTGTTTCCAGTCCAGGGAGGACCTGGCTTGGCAGTTCGGGCTGGACTGTTCCCATGAGGCAAAGGGTCAAGACTGATTTGCATATGGCTGATTTCATACCGGAATGCCATGGTGAGCAAAAAAATTATGGATTGAGGCCCAGACCTCTGCCCTAGGGTGAATGTATGACATTGTTCTGCATTCTGTCTATTAACTGTTGTTTTTGCATTTGTCACCCCGTGTAAGCCGGGTATGCTCAGACGTGAATCACATGTTCTCCATGAAACTGGAATCAAGCTATCCTGGCTGATGAGGGCTGAAAGCCCAAAACCGGTCCTAGGATGCTTGATTCCAGTCCAGGGAGGACCTGGCTTGGCAATTCGGACTGGACTGTTCCCATGGGGCACAGTGTCAAGACTGACTTGCTTATGGCTGGGTTCAAACTGGAATGGCATGGTGAGTAATACAACAATGGATTTAGGCCCAGATCTCTGTACTGAGGTGAATATATGACATTGTCCTGCATTCTGTCCATCAACTGTTGTTTTTGCATTTTTCACCCCGAGTGGGATGGGTATGCTCAGACTTGAGTCAAGTGCTCTCCATGCCACTGGATTCAAGCTATCCTGGCTGATGAGGGCTGAAAGCCCGAAACCGGACCTAGGATGCTTGATTCCAGTCCAGGCAGGACCTGGCTTGGCAGATCGGGCTGGACTGTTCCCATGGGGCAAAGGGCCAAGACTGATTTGCATATGGCTAATTTCAAACTGGAATGCCATGGTGAGCAAAAAAATTATGGATTGAGGCCCAGACCTTTGCCCTAGGGTGAATGTATGACATTGTTCTGCATTCTGTCCATTAACTGTTGTTTTTGCATTTGTCAGCCCGTGTGGGCCGGGTATGCTCAGACGTGAGTCATGTGCTCTCCATGCAACTGGAATCACACTATCCTGGCTGATTCGGGCTGAAAGTCCAAAACTGGTCCTAGGATGCTTGATTCCAGTCCAGGGAGGACCTGGCTTGGCAATTCGGACTGGACTGTTCCCATGGGGCACAGTGCCAAGACTGAATTGCTTATGGCTGGGTTCAAACTGGACTGGCATGGTGAGCAATAAAACAATGGATTTAGTCCCAGATCTCTGTACTGGGGTGAATGTATGACATTGTTTTGCATTCTGTCCATCAACTGTTGTTTTTGCATTTGTCACCCCGAGTAGGACGGGTATGCTCAGACGTGAGTCCCGTGCTCTCCATGCCACTGGAACCAAGCTATCCTGGCTGATGAGGACTGAAAGCCGGAAACCGGTCCTAAGATGCTTGGTTCCAGTCCAGGCTGGACCTGGCTTGGCAGTTAGGGCTGGACTGTTCCCATTGGGAACAGGGTCAAGACTGATTTGCATATGGCTGGGTTCAAACTGGAATGGCATGGTGAGCAAAAAATCAATGGATTTAGGCCCAGATCTCTGTACTGGGGTAAATATATGACCTTGGTGTGCATTCTGTCCTTCAACTGTTTTTATTGCATTTGTCATTTCAAGTGGGACGGGTATGCTCAGACTTGAGTCTCGTGCAACTCCAGACCCACGGACTCATTCAGATACGGTGAGACTAACCTATTCCGCCGGCGAACTACGACAACTAAGACATCTAGCGGATCAACCGCACTTACTCCCTATTTTAAGACACTCCAACCATATCTTAGGCCCAGTGTCATGTCCATTTTGCAACAAACGTTCCAGTAAACCCTCAATAAATAACATACCTTCCATACAAGCGGCATTAATAAACGCCAGATCCCTCCCTAAACACAAAACGGAAATAGCCGACTTGATCGATGCGTATAAACTTGACCTACTGTTTATTACTGAAACTTGGGGCGACGAGGCCTCAGGACCCGACTTCGCTGAAGCCACTCCCAACAATTTCAATGTTTGTAGACTCGATAGACCAATAAAAAGAGGTGGCGGCATAGCCATCATTTATAGAAGCCACTTCAAACTTGCAACCAAACCGCATATATGTTCAGAATACGAGTCACTTACATTCACTTTAGGACTATCAGCAAAATCATCCTTTAAGGGAATGCTGATCTACCGCCCTCCTGGCTCAAGAGCGAAGTTTTTATCTAACATAGGTAATTTACTGGAAGCAGTAGCTGGCACCCCCCAGTTTACGCTACTAGGTGACTTTAATTTTCACCTTGAGATTTCAAATAACCAAGATACCATGCAACTAATTTCAGATCTTGAAGCTGTGGGACTAATACAGCTCATTAACTCTCCGACTCACCAGGCCGGTCACACATTAGACGGCATATTTACAAACAGTCCTCTTGTAAATATTACCCAGATAATCCCTTTGATCTGGTCAGACCACTCAGCCATTTGCTTCACTATACAAACTACCGCCATTAAATCGAACACTGATGTACCAGCTCGATCAACATACAGAGACTGGAAAAATATTGATATATCTCAATTAGCAGAGATGATACAGGATACATATATCCCTACTGAGCAAGACCCTACCAAAGCATCTCTAAACTACCTGACCAACCTGGACTTGGCCTGTAACAAACTAGCCCCTCCCAAAACAACACACCAAAATAGAACAACTCCTTCATCCCCATGGTTCACGGAGGCCCTACGCATGCAGAAACAACATTGCAGGAACCTGGAAAGACAATGGCGCCGCAACTACAACCCAGCAGACAAATCCAACTATAAAACTGCCCTCGCTATCTACAAAAGAGCGATAACTACCGAGAAAAGTCACTACTATATCACTCAGATCAATCAGGCAAAAAATTCTTCAGGAGAACTATTCAGGGTAGTCACCACCTTATCCAACCCCCCGACGCCGCCCTTAGAGACTTCTCAATCACTGACCGATGCCTTGGCCAGTTTCTTTGAGGAAAAAGTCAGCTCCATCTTCCAGACTTTTTCGAGATCTACCCCTCTACAATCTGTGACTTCTCCCTCTACTAGCAATTCACCAACTTTTTTATCTTTTAACCCTGTAGATAAAGATCAAATTCAACGTCTAGTAGCCAGCACCAAATCAGGCTCCCCCCTGAACCCTTGTCCCCCTTCCATTCTCAACCGCATACCGGAAGCAATTTCCCCTTCACTATCCACAATATGTAATGCCATGTTCGCTACGGGAACTTATCCTTCAGTTTGGAAAGAAGCGATCATAAAACCATTGCTGAAAAAACCCACGCTAGACCCTCTTCTTCCAGCAAGCTATAGACCTATTGCTTGTCTCCCATTTCCAGCAAAGATTTTTGAAAAGTCCATGAACCTGCAGCTGTCAAAATACATAAATGACAACAACCTGTTAGATGACACGCAGTTCGGTTTTAGGCAGGTACACGGGACTGAGACGGCACTACTGAAAGCCGCGGACGAAATTAGAACAACTATGGACAAGGGAGGATCAGCTGTCTTGATACTCCTGGATCTCTCCGCTGCATTTGACACGGTCGATCATATCACTTTGATCGACCGTGTCGCAGCCCTGGGAATAGGAGGAACAGCCAAAGACCTGATTGCTTCATTTCTCGCCAACCGGCCACAGATTGTCAAAATGGGCAACTATACCTCCCAGACCTTCTCTCTCCCCTGTGGAGTCCCACAAGGTTCCTCGCTAAGTCCGACGCTTTTTAATATCTATGTATCGGACTTGGTGAGGGTGATAAAATCCTATGGCATTGCACTGACCACATACGCCGATGACACGCAATTAGTGCTATCGGTACATGATAACGGAGCTAGCATAGCAGCCAACTTCCAGGAGGGTATAAAGGCAATAAGCTCCTGGATGTCATCAAACTGCCTCAAGCTTAACTCCAATAAAACGGAGGTGATGACATTCGGGAGCTTGAAACCAGCATGGTCCCCACAATGGTGGCCACCGGAGCTAGGACCCCCCCCCCGAACCGGTGACTAAGGTTCGTAATTTGGGAGTTATCTTCGATAACAAACTGACCTTCCACCACCACGCCAATGCCGTGACATCATCTGCTTTCTTTATACTAAAAAAAATCAAGAAACTTCTTCCATATCTACCTCAGTCAGCTGGCAAAACTCTCATTAGTACTCTTGTGTTCTCAAAAACGGACTACTGCAACTCTCTGCTTCTTAATGCGCAGGAAGGAGTCCTTAACAAATTCCAGACCGTCCAAAATGCGGCTGCAAGAATTTTACTTTCAATCCCCAAATTCACTTCAGTATCCCACCGCATCAAAGAGCTCCACTGGCTCCCAATTAGGAACCGAATAAAATTCAAGGCTCTCTGTATAGCTTACAAGACCCTTAATTACCCAGGGCCTAAGTTCCTAAAAATAGCTCTTCATCCTCTAGAGCATCGCAGAACTCTTCGATCCTCTACCACTTGCATGCTGTCTGTCCCTCGGACAAAAAAAGCCACTTGGGGAGACAGGTGCTTTACTACAGCTACTGCCAAATTATGGAATACCCTCCCACTGCATATCAAAACTGCCCCCACCCTCATCAAATTCCGAAAGAGCCTCAAGACATGGCTTTTCTCCTCTGTCTAACTACCCTCACGAGCAAGGAGTTCTCTGATTACTAGCGCCGAGACACCCGTATGGGTATTTGCGCGCTTTAAAAATAGCAATAAATAAATAAATAAATGCCACTGGAATCAAGCTATTCTTGATGATGATGGCTGAAAGCCCGAAACCGGTCCTAAGATGCTTGATTCCAGTACAGGGAGGACCTGGCTTGGCAGTTCGGGCTGGACTGTTCCCATGGGGCACAGGGTCAAGACTGATTTGCATATGCCTGGGTTCAAACTGGAATGCCATGGTGAGCAAAAAAATGATGGATTTAGGCCCTGATCTCTGTACTGGTTTGAGTGTATGACATTGTTCTGCATTCTGTTCATCAACTGTTGTTTTCGCATTTGTCATCCGAGTGAGAGGGATATGCTCAGACGTGAGTCCCATGCTCTCCATGACTCTGGAATAAAGCTATTCTTGATGATGAGGGCTGAAAGCCCGAAACCGGTCCTAAGATGCTTGATTCCAGTACAGGGAGGGCCTGGCTTGGCAGTTCACGCTGGACTGTTTCCACGGGGCACAGGGTCAAGACTGATTTGCATATGGCTGGGTTCAAACTGGAATGGTATGGTGAGCAAAAAAAATGATAGATTGAGGACCAGATCTCTGTACTGGGGTGAATGTATGACATTGTTCTGCATTCTGTCTATTAACTGTTGTTTTTGCATTTGTCAACCCGAGTTGGACGGGTATGCTCAGACGTGAGTTCTATGCTCTCCATGCCACTGGAATCAAACTATCCTGGCTGATGAGGGCTGAAAGCCTAAAACCGGTCCTAGGATGCTTGTTTCCAGTCCAGGGAGGACCTGGATTGGCAGTTCGGACTGGACTGTTCCCATGGTGCACAGAGTCAAGACTGATTTGCATATAGCTGGTTTCAAACCGGAATGCCATGGTGAGCAAAAAACAATGGATTTAGGCCCAGATCTCTTTACTTGGGTGAATGTATGACATTTTTCTGCATTCTGTCCATCAACTGTTGTTTTTGCATTTATCTCCCCAAGGGGGACAGTTTTGCTCAGACGTGAGTCTCTCGCTCTACATGCCACTGGAATAAGCTATCCTGGCTGATGAGGGCTGAAAGCCCGAAACCAGTCCTCTGATTCTTGTTTCCAGTCCAGGGAGGACCTGGCTTGGCAGTTCGGGCTGGACTGTTCCCATGGGGCACAGGGTCAAGACTGATTTGCATATGGCTGGGTTCAAACTGGAATGCCATGGTGAGCAAATAAACAAGGGATTTAGGCCCTGATCTCTCTACGGGGTGAATGAATGACATTGTTCTGCATTCTGTCCATCAAGTGTTGTTTTTGCATAAATAACATCAGGCATATATACACTATCGAGGCATGTTTAATCATATCTATCTCTCTCGCCTTGCAACACCTTGATAACTTTTGCTCAATACTCTCTCTCCTTGATTCACTCTCCTGGGCAATAGCTACATCCATATCACTGTCATCAAATGCCATACCTCTCTCATGTCTCCAAATTTTAGTTCACTATCTTTATAAACTGCAGTCAATTAACTGTCCGTCTAAACCAGACGTGGATTCTAGAGGCAGGCAGAGGCACAGGATGGTAAAGAAGGAAAATCCACACTTCCTAAAAGTGGCATTTTCTAATACATATTTTAAAAATTACCTTCACAGAAATATGTGTTTTTAAATTCTGAGTTCAGGGAACCCAAACTCCAAATTTCTGTCTCTTGCCAATTGAAAGTAACTTTTGGAAGATGTTACAAGGCAACTCCAATCAGGGCCAACAACTACTTTTTGGAGCACGACGCCTGTACAGGGTCATTTTCCTTGTGGAACCGGTTCTGTATGTCCACAGACTGAAAAAACACTCACAGTTGATATAGGATCCTTAAACGTCACACCAATTGTAATAGCGAAAAAGTGATATACTTAATACCACATGTCCCTGTTCACTTCGCTACATAGGTATGACGACAAGAAAAGTCAAACTTAGGATCCAAGAACACAAAAGTACCATCAGACGGAATAAACAGGCTACTCGACTGATGAACCACTTCCTCACAATGAGGCACACAGCAGATGATATGAAGTGGCTAGTCCTCGACCAACCATTTATCCCTAAACATGTCAATGACGTGTCCAGGTATCTGTTCACCAAAGAACAGAAATGGATTTTCAGATTAAAAACTGATACGACAGGGTTAAATGACGAAATTCCCTGGATTCGGATTTGAAAAACATATTCCCCCCCCTTATTTCAGAACCATCATAAGGGACGAGTAGGACTGAACTTTATAAACCACATATGATAGCAGGACTTGACGTGAAGCATTAGGGCGAATGTCTGTGTCTAGCGCTCAATGTTTCACCTCCTTTCTTCTTGTTTAGTCTATATTATGAGGCTAAGTGAATGCAGTAAGTGTTCCAACTCTATCACATATCATAGGGATCTTTGTTCTGAACATCTCCAGTCACACCCTTGGAGTTTCCTTTATTTTAAGACTCAGTAGCTCCGTTTTGCTAAATGATAATGTTTATAGCCATCGATACATAACGTAAAATGCTTTTCCTCATGTTTACTAACTTTTGCTTTCAAAACCACACTTTAACTTGAATCACCGCTGTAAGTCTTGGCCCCATGCGCTTCAAAAATTTGTCAAATAGCATTGTTCACCATCTTCGCTGTTTAACGCAGAGGGTTTGTTTGTTTACCAACTTTGGCCGTCATATCCGTTTTTCGGCTTTTTGGTCCAATCAATACTGAGAGACTCTTGCTGCCTCCCTGGTCCGCGGCACTGAAATAGCGACGCAACTTTACTTAATTGCTTCCTATTCCGGGCAATTCGAACCATTTCATTGGGCCGCAATCTAACCTATAGGAAACTTCCTAGGTTTTCTCCGCTATTTACGGTGGTTTCCGGCTAATCGAGTATGTGAAATTCAATCTACAGCCAACTAATAGTCGGACCAATAAGGAGTTAAGCAAAGTATGCTCCCACTCTGGTCCGTCACAACCAACTTTGGCCTTCACATCGGTTTTTCGGCTTTTTGGCCCAATCAACGCTGAGAGACTCTTGCGGTCCGCCGCACTTAAACAGCGACGCGATTATACAAAATCGCTTTCTATTCCGGGCAATTCGAACCATTTCATTGGCCTGCTATTTAACCTATAGGAAACATTCTAGATTCTTTCCGCTATGTACGGTGGTTTCCGGCATATCGAGTACATGCAATTCAACCAATCGACATCCAACTAATAGCCGGACCAATAGAGAGTTAAGTAAAGCATGTTCCCACTCTGGTCCGCCACCACCACATTTATTCAGCTAGTCCGGCTGCCTCGTTACCTTCCCCTCGACTCAGTGGGAGGTTCGAGGCAACGACGGACAGGAGAGTGACGATATCCTTTAGGCTCCAGAGTGGTAAATCAAGTTTTCTTAATAAACAGGAGAGACACAGACTCACCAGTGGAAAAGTGTGGCTCAATGGTTAGAGCGGCAGACCCTGATGCAGAGGTCTAGCCCGGGACCAGGGTTCAATTCCCCCCTCGGCGGGTCTTGAGCTCAAAATTCCACGGACCTGATGATTCTCGCCTCGGTGCCTATTTCAATCATAGAGTCCCACTATGCAACTCTGGGCAATAGCTTGCTTAATCTCCACAACGGCCCCCACAACGCTATGGATGCCTGGCCTTCACCCTGGGGGTGCCCAGGAGTGGACGCCTCACAGGGAAAGCCAGGACGGGTTCCACAGCGGTATTCGTACAAGCGCCTTGAGACCCTTGCGGGTGAGTAGTGCGCTATACAAGTATCAATTTACATTTTTTAAATTTACCAGGCTGTGCCAGTGTGTAATGGTTACATATTTTCTACTAGAACTATGCCATTTTTTCAAATTACCACAGACTTTTTTATTATATTAAGTCTGTTTTCTTGGATTTGATAAACATCTTCCATTGTTTTTTGGGCTGGAGATCCCTCTGGCTATCTTCCCTTATACAACAGAGTAATTACCAACCATTTGGTAGAAACTGAATAATGACTTAACAAGATATATCTGTGTGACATCTTGTTACCAAATTTTTTTTTCTTTGTTTCATGTCTGTAGTGCGTGGCCTCTTCTAACCTGAGCGAGTGCCAGGCGAGGTGAGGCATCCTCCATAGACTTGATGGGTGAGTTTGCATTGGGCGGATAGTGCAACATATATGGTTTGGTATTTTGCTACACACTGTTTGCAATATTGATGTTTATATGTGTCTAGATGCCAAACGTTTTCTTGTGTTCCAGGAGAGACATTCCTCACAACCATGACTACATACCAACGATAAGTAGACTACTCTCGGTAGGTGTTGTCATTTGGTGTGTGTAACATTTCACATCACTGTTATTATTTTCACTGTTGCAGTAGTGGTATAAATTTAGGTCCTAACGAAAGCCATCAAGGCTGAAACATGTTGACCACATAGATATCCTTGATAGTAATATTTGCTGTTATACTATCACCACTTTCTGTTTTTAACCTTGCCGTTATGATGACCTCTCTATTAAAAGTTCGCTTTTGGCATCACAACAGGCAATTTTAATCACTATTCTCTTTTGTTATTACACTCTTTTTGCACTGCAACTTTTGACCCTCCAGCTGTGACATATTTCTCTCTCTCTCTGGTTGTGTCCATACCAGCAGCCCACAATACTATACAGTGGGCCTTTCTGGATGGTACCAGTCTATACAAAACAACCCAGATGACTAGATTCCGCCAATGGGTGGGCTGATGGGTTTATATACTTTATATACTATATATCCTTTCTTGACTTTCTCTTCTCATAAAACACTTATACATATATATACTTCTTTCTTCACACTACTCATTAAGTGTTTAGATAGTATTTTGAGACCCTTGGCATTCGTTGTGTTTTTTCTTAGATAACTGGGGGATAGGATGCAAGCAGGTCTTTAAAAAGGTTCCCCTTTGACCTTTTCTTACGGTTTGTTTTTGTGAACTCCAATTATAACCCATGGGAGAGATAGTCCTTTCAATAGTGAAAAATGAAATGGCCAGTATTTCACTATCAGGACATGTAAAGCTCACCAAGGCATGTCCTATCTTTCACAGACACTTAACCCTGCTCATAGGGCTACCTTGGGCCTACCTGAGGTGTGAACAAAGCAAAACCAAAGGGGATGATGGACGGAGTGTTGAACATTGCAAGCACTCACTCCCAGTCAACTGATCTGGGGGTGAGTGCTTGCTGTCATATGGCACTTGCCAGGACCACATGACAGTTTGAAACTTCACTTGCAGACATTGCAATGGCAGACCTGCGACATGTTTACAGGTCTACTCATGTGGGTGGTACAGTCGGTGCAGCAAGCCCATTAGCTGCCTTTTTTTGATTTGCTGTACTGAGACACACACAGTACACTTTACTGGCGACTTACCAGTAAATCAAATATGCCAATCTTTGATAACCAAACATAATCACAATTTACATGAGGAGCACTCGCACTTTTGATTAGCAGCAGTAGAGCCCACTTAAAAACCAGCAAAAATATAGTCCAGCATACAGTAAAAAATACAGGGGGTAGAGCCAAAAATACAGGGGAAACCACACCAGCGATGCCAGGTCTAACATGTGTTCCCTCCAGCTGAAAGTAGGGAGAACTACCCAACCTCCTAAGAGTTTTCATCACTAAGGCCGAAGAATCTGGACATACCATAAGAATTGGGATGTTCTGTACCAGGGCGGCTTTTCACCGTAAAGTACATTCCTTCTAGGGAGATCATGGAATCACTAGTTAGCTTAGTTAGGCCAGAAATGTATATGCACTCCTCTGCAGAATCAGAACGACAAAATGCCATAAGGCTAATAAGTGGTTCTAGGAAGATATGAAAATAGCCAAATTAAACCTTTGTCGATCAGAAAGGAAATGGCGGATGAAGTACTCGCCTGACCTCAAAATAATGTATCTTCAACAACTTGAAATATATAAATCCCTTAAAGGCAAGCAAAGGTTAGCTTTTCACAGGTAAAATCATGAACTCCCCCAATAAATCAAAAGAGATATTTAAGATTGCTACAGACCTCTCCAACCCAGACAGAGTTACTCCGCCAGTCATACCTTCTCAAAACATATGTGATTCTCTTAATGTCATTTTTGTGAAGAAGATTGAAGGTTTCAAAAATAGCCACCCTCCCTACCCAACACACAGTAATCAATAAGCGTGGGCATAAAATCCGTTTCGCGGGCGAACTTGCGGATTTTTGACGATTTCGCGAACGGCGAATCGCGCGAATTTGCCCAAAAATCCGCAAATTCGCAAGCTGCGAATTATTTGCTTGGTCGCGCTTGAAAAATATAATATCGCGCGCGCGGCGTTGATTTACCGTGAATCTGAGTCCGCCGATTTGTTTTTCTCCCGGTTTGCGTGTGCTGCGCCATTTTCGATCTTGCTGCATGATCGCGCGAAAGTTTTTCGAACACAATTACGTTATTGCGGCAGCCATCTTGCACAGCGAGAGTTTTACAATGCAAGTACGTCATAAAGGCCCGCGATCATGCATTGCGGGAGTAAACAATGTCGAACACGTAGATGCGGCGCGCAGTTGACTTCCGGCAGGAGATTTGAACAGCTTGCGTTCCCGAAATTGCAAAAATTGCAATTCTGCACAAGAAATCCACCGCAGGAAGCATAAACCTTGTGAAAATGAGGATTTTGATCAGAATAACTCCTCAGATTGACATTTGGCTGCACTTTTTGGTGCAGGAGCCCATTTTTTGAGGGGGTGGGAGGAAGGAAGTGCCCCAGAGTCTCCAACTTCCTGTTCCTGTCCAGCAGGCTCCTCCCAGTGCTTTGTCCATGTCCTGGTCACTTTTGATTTGGATTTGGAGCTGGAAGGATTACTTTTTAGGTCTCGCCTGTCGATGCGCATGCGCATCGAGCAAGGCGAGAGTATTGGGACTTATCCGCTCTTTATCCACACTGCAAGGAATCGTGGCGATTCCTTGCAGTGCCCGTGACTTTTAAGCTCAATGCGCATGCGCATTGAGCTTAAAAGCGCGTGCACGTCCGTCTTTGTTTACCCGCTCCGCCCCCTCCCCTTCCCGCCGTGTCGCATTTCTCCTCCCCCCTCCCCTGTCCGTCCGTCTTGTTTGTTTGTTTAATTAATTTAACCCGCTCCGCCCCCTCCCCTTCCCGCCGTGTCGCATTTCTCCTCCCCTCTCCTCCGTCCGTCCGTCTTGTTATTTCATGACAACAGGAAGGGGGTCACTCACCCTTCCACATTGCACCAAAGTTCCTGGGGTTCATCCCGAGGGATTCGTCTATCGCTCTTTCACTGTTATGTAGGTTAGCGGTGTAAGAAAACTCCATGAGTGAGTGTTTACGTCAGATTTAGTTAAAATATTGACATTAGTTCTTACCATAAAGAAATCAGAAGGTGTTTCATGAGTGACGTTTGAAGGGTGGACTTTTCTGCTCGAGTGCCCAAGAGAAATTTCTCAAAGCTTTCAGTCACACAGAAGTTAGGAGATTCGACTGGCCAGAAGGGTCCAACTAAGCCCCAGATATGCCTATTTTGCTAGTCCAAGTCGATTTCTAGTGAGCCATGTGGATTTTAGTAGCATGCTAGCTCTAAAGTATGACAAAACATAACTTTGCTTGTCAGAGTTCACTGATACGATAAAGGCAATCATATACAAACATTCTACAGAGATTGGCGGTGAAGGCGTTCTTTTTAGAGCAATCTTATAATTTGGTGAGAAGCTAGTCCGGCTGAGACTAGCCTTCGCCATATTTCCCAGAAAGTATACCACAATTCGGTTGACTAGGCCTCCATCGGTCGGAATACATATTTCACAAACATTCGCGAAATAACTCCCTCGCCTGTAGAAATATATTTTTATCTCACAGCTGTGGTGCAATAAAACCCCCCGCACTTGCCACACATTTTATAAACTCGCTTTCTTCCTAATTATCGGTGGATTTACCACAACGCAACTGAATTCCGCTTGTACATATTTTCCGGGTTTGTTTGCATGTGTACCCATGGTGACTCATGCTTCAAGCTTCCTGCAGCAACAATGCGAGTAATGACGGCGATCTGACATTTCACGTGACAGCCTGCCGGAATGAGTAGGTGTCAGAGACGTTAGTTACTGCTGCTTCAGAAAGGATGAGAGACGCCCGTCGCGCCGTGCACAGGCACTTGAGGAAGAGCAGCGGAGGGCAGTGTGTAAATAAGCACATGCCAGGTGACTGTCCAATTTCACAGCCTATTGAGATGTACCCAGGCATTGAAGCCCCGGTGATTCACGCGCACACTGCAGCTCGCGCTGTGCCTCTATATAAGGCTGCTTCCTTTGCACTGGCAGGGCCCGAGCGCCGCGACATCAAAGGGAAGCTCGGTTTTGTCTCGGAACTGCATTCAGTCCTGTCACAGCAAATCAGCCAGAGAGCCGAATGAATTTATTGCAAAATGCCTCCCAAACAAGAGACTCCCATTTCCTCTTTAGACATGTGAAAAAACGTGTCGTTTTTTTTTTGTTGTTCAGTGAAAAGATACCGGCAAAGTGATAACATCTGGCTGGAGCGAACCGCTGCCAGCTAAAGAATGGTTTCCTCTCAGTGGGCCTGACCAGGGTCTGATGCTGTGCAGATGTGCGGCCAGGCCTGACTGTAAAAGTTATAAACATTGTCATAACATTGTTCGACTTCTCGAGTATTTCCTGTCTTCTGCTTAGCAGCACTTTATTACTGGGCCTGGCCGGGCGCCAGGCCCGGTGCAGGGAGCCGAGGGCCTCTGGCTGGAAATCTGAAACAACTCTAGAATCCATTCGGCTTTCATTTGATATTTAGACGCTGATAACTCGCACTTGTTAAAATAAAGCTGCTCGCATTTCGAGTAAATCGCAGACAAGCTATGAAAGAAGGCAGGGAGGACGAGGGGAGCGCTACTCCCCGCTTTTTTTCATAATACAGCAGTGGGCGTCTCGGTCTTCTGTTTTGGAAGTCTGGGGTCTGAGCTAAGGAACAGCTGATGTAGAAGCTGGAAAGCGTACAGAAAACTTGTGTTCATTTCCTGTACGAGACGCAGCTCCCCAGGCAGAGAATGGGCCTTTCTTTCAACACTTCTGAGCACGTTCTCTCCCTTGGCTGCTCGTCAGATTAAGAAGGACGCGCGAGGCTCGCGGCCTATACATCAAAACAAAATGGCGAGCGGATGATGCACCGGCGGTGCGGCCTTCTCCAGACAGCGTCCCGTGCCAGGGTCGAAACAGGCATTTATTTAAGCGCCAGTGTCGTAATTGGCCCGTTCGGATTAGCGATTAGCTGAACCTACACGTTGTCCTCCTTAACTTGGCTATATACGATAAACGCCATCTTAAATGTTGCAGCGGCCATCTTAGACCATGAGCGGCCTCGTGGCCGACGTGCCCTTTAGTCCTTTGTCCGTTCCACTGACCACTCTCATCTGCCCAGCAACAGGCTATTTTTAGTACTGGTCAAGCCACACATGCGCAGTTCTCACTGACCCGTAAACCTTCAGGAATGTGCCGCTAGCTGACCAGTGGGTTTGAAACTCTCCAATGAGCTGGCAGTATCCCAAAACATGACCATATATGTCTCTAAAACTGTGTCTTAACTTATGCCGCCTATCTTTTATTGCCCCAAAACTGTATATAAACGGGGTCACACCGGTGTTCGGTGTGATACCTCTTGCATTACCGAAGGGTGCTGTTTGAGTGTACCACCACCCCATGGGGTTTTAATAAACTTGTTCTTTGCATTTTACAGTTTCCGTGCCAACAGTTCTTGTGTAAATGGGTAATCTCTGGAGCGTGTAGGCCTTGGGAACCCTGAAATACTTCAATTGGCGACCACGAAGGGACTCATCGGCGACTCGGATGCCCGAAGGAGAGGTCGTGACGAAGGCTTGGAAATCCGCCATGGGCGCGCGCTGCCACGAGTGACCCGAGTCTTGGCTGCCACGGTGTTTTTTCCTTTCCTTCCGATCTGACCTTCCAGGTGGCGCCGGTCTCCGACTGAGTTTTCGAAGTGTCCGCATTGCTGAGAAAGTGCTGTTTGGCTGATTTGGCTTACAAGACCTTGGCAGTTGGAACCTGGATCTTTGGGAATTTGGTAAGCTTTGTGTTCGGTAAGGTAGTCTTCGGACGCTTACTGAAGTGATTTGTGTTTGGTAAGGTAGTCTTCGGACGCTTACTGTAAATCTGTGCTTTGTGATCGGTGAGGACGCTTGCCGAATTCTATGGACTTTGATTTGAGTTAGCTAACATTGTGAATTTGTGATCTTTGAACTTATATGTGTAGTGCACTTCACATAGGCAGGCATGTAGAGATGTTTCTCTAACTTTGTTTTTTTTCCCTTGAGCGGCACAATCGTGTGGAGAACTGTAAGTGCCATTTGGTCTGGTGTCACGCTTTCGTGATACTTTTCGAACATGCCTGTTTTTAGCACACTCCGAGGAATGTGTTGTCTGGGAGAAGGTACCTCAATTAGGTTAGCGGAATCACAGCCGGCTCCCCCAGAGGGGACTCCAAATAGGGAAATGTATATCAAGTTTGGCCTCCCCCCTATTATGTACAGTAAATTATGGCATAAATACACCAAGGCCGATCCCGAATTGCAATGGCCCCTACACGGGTCGTACGATTTGAGTAAAATCCAATTTGTAGAGCAATGTATGTTTCAACGCAGGTCTAGACAAAACATGTTTGATTGCGTGCGAATGTGGGAGAAAGCGGCGCGTGAGCGAATGAAGCGTGAGGTTGCCTTGGCGGACAAAGAGCAGCGCAAGGCTGCTCGGGATAAGGCTTTACAGCTGGAGGAAAAGGAGGCTCAGGAGAAGAAAGAAAGGGAGGAACGGGAACGCCAATTGCAAACGACTGGTCAATTTCCTATTCGTCGACCACTTTATCCTGTCCTTAATAATGAAATTGATGATTTTTCTTTGTTAGATCGGTCACCGCCTCCGTATGTTACGCCGACCGCCCCAGCTGTGGATTCTGATGATGACGGACAGGATAAGTCGGGCAAGAAGGGGGTATCCGCTCTCAGGTTTACTGCGGAAAGGTCCTCTCATCTACGTAGTTGGGCTCGTAAAGTGAATAAGCGTACTGTTACTCAGGATCAATTGGTATCAGAAAAAAGAGGGTGGACGGATCTTGAATTGATGTATTTTTTGTCTTCCTTGGCTGATGAGGTTGTGAGCGCATATCGTGACCTTTCTGATACGTTAGAGCCCAAAGCGTTGTCGGTATATCGTGAAAATTTGACTAAAGGTGATTTTGATCTTTCAGATGTTGATGACCTGTTTGCGCAATTGATCAAGCTGCGGGATGAGACAACTCGATTGCGGGAGGAGCGGAAAAGGAAACAAAAGGAGTCTGAATCGGAGCATGATGGGCAGGCCAGAGGGTGTTCTCTCCGTGGTTCAGATAAGAGTTCTGCGTTGCATGTTATGCCTATGCGTGAAGCTGCGCCCTTGTATGTTCCACCAAAAGGGGAAGGTACGGATGACGACAAGTTGTCGAAGGATGCGAAAGGGTATTTTGTGTATAATTGGGTATATACGCCATGGAATAGAGCAGATGTGATGGCTTTGAAAAATTCTTTACCTGATCTTCGGAAGAATCCGGCGGCATTTTATGAAGGGGTGGAGGGGGCTATATCGTCTTGTGTGATGACTCTTGTAGATATAGATTTGTTTTTTGGGCTAATTTTACCACCTGATATGTGGAGGCAAATTCGTAAAACTAATGACGAAACGATTTTGGGGGGGACATGGAAAGAGATAAATGCTGCAGATTTAGATAGAGAACCAGCATGTAAGCCTTGTCAGCTAATTCTAGATCTCCCGGCGGCTATCTTGCATAAATTAAAAACGCTTGTACCCTCCAAAAAGATTGATTGGACCATGTTAACGTCGTGCAAGCAGAAACCCGATGAAACGGTCTCAGATTTCTTTACACGCTTCGAGGAGGCATTTCATGATTACAGTGGTCAATCTTTAACTGATGATACGGGTCGGCATTTGTTTGTAGATAAGTATGTGGCTAATCTCCTACCAGAGATTGCAAAGCGATTGAAGTCGAGTGAGAGTTCCTGGGCCACGGCGATCCCTGCGTCCTTGTTAACTATGGCTCAGTATTATGAGCGGCAGGAAGTGGAGGCTAAAGAAAGTGTAGAGAAAAAGACGAAGGAATTGAAAACGAAGGTGATGTTGGCGCAGGTTCGGGGAACACAGGGTAGAGGGAATGAGAGAGGTAGACGAGGTGGAGGTAACGCATCGTATGGTCGTACGGACATTGCGGAGGATCAGTGTGCTTATTGTAAGGAGTTTGGGCATTGGGCCGAAGATTGTCCGGTACTTCGTGAACATCGTAGTCAGCGTGGTCGAGGCAGTGGTAGGTCAAGAGGAGGTTATACTGGAGCGAGAGGTGGCGGAGGTGATCGTAGGCAGGTAGAGGAGAGGGGCCGTGGCCAGGACGAACGGAATACGTTTGATAGACGGAATCAATATCAGATTTTGGAAGGAGAGAATGTGGAACATCAGGATTATGTGCATGCATAGGATTGCGTAGGATGGGGTAAGGAATCAGTTGAAGTGCCAGTAGATCAGCAAGGTCCATATGTAACAGCGGGTATTTTGGGTTCTACTGATCAGTTTTTAGTCGACACAGGAGCTACTCGTAGCGCGCTGTCGAAAAATTTGGTTCCGAGGGCTCCCCTGTCTGGCGAAATGATTACGTGTGTAGGGTTTGATGGCACACCCTCCCCCAGCCCATTGTCCAAGCCCCTTGCATTATGCATTGACAAGTACTTTAGTTTTGGGCAATTTTTGTTATCACCCCATACCCCCGACAACATCCTGGGCATTGATTTGCTTAAGTATTTCCGGGCGACAATACGCTGCGCCCCAGAGGGAGTGCGAGTTATTCTGAACGACAATTACCCTGACCCTGATGATTGCCCTGACCCTGACAGATTTTGTGTCATTTTAGATATTCCTGCTTTGGCCTCTCTGCCGCACACGTTGTGGGCGACATCAGATACGGATGTGGGAGAGATGCGCATTCCACCAATACACATTACTGTTAAGGAGGGGGCCCCTCTACCACGAGTGCCACAGTATAAGATTTCGAAGGAAGGTGAAATTGCATTGACACATATTGTTCAGGATTTGATTTCTGCAGGGGTGGTGGAGGAGGTCCCTTATAATGTTTGTAACAGCCCTATTCTACCGATTCTTAAGAGAGACCCAGATGGCAAGATCTATCGATTTATTATTGATTTGCGTGAAATAAATAAAATTGTCATTCCCCAATACACAGTGGTGTCCGATATCACGACTTTGCTTACTTTGGTTCCACCGACAGCCACCACTTTTAGTGTTATTGACCTAAAGAATGCGTTCTTTTCTATCCCTGTTCACCCAGATAGCAGATATCTGTTTGGTTTTACGCTCAATAATAAATCGTATAGATTTTGTCGTGTTCCCCAAGGATATACTGAGAGCCCTAGCATCTACAGCCAGGCTTTGAAACGTCAACTAGATTCCTTTAAATTGCAGTCTGGTGTGGCGCTCATCCAGTACGTGGATGACCTTCTGCTCGCCGCCGACTCCTATGCACAATGTGAACAGAGTACGCTTGCGTTGCTTTCCTTTTTGGCACAAAACAATCACAAGGTTTCCAAGAAAAAGCTTCAATACTGTAGACCCCAGGTGACCTACCTCGGTCATCTGTTGTCTAAGGAGGGGCGGGCATTAACATCTGATCGAATTCAGGCAATTTTAGACACACCAGTCCCCCGCACGCAGAGAGATGTGCGTGCCTTCATAGGGTTGACATCTTTTTGTAGACAATGGATCATGGGGTTTTCACATATCATAAAACCTTTGTTAGCATTATTGTCCAAAACTACACCAATGCCTCTTGAGTGGACAGACGAATGTCAGAAAGCCTTTGAACAGTTGAGACAGGCCCTTTGTTCTGCACCCGTGTTAGGAACACCAGACTACACGAAACTTTTCACATTGTACGTGCACGAGAATGATGGGTGCGCGTTGTCAGTGTTAGTGCAGTTGCACGGGGATAAGCAGAGGCCATGTGCATACTTCTCTGCCATTTTGGATCCTGTAGCACGAGGGTTGCCTGGGTGTTTTCGAGCGGTAGCGGCAACAGCAGTAGCCATACGACAGAGTGAGGGCATAGTGTTATCACACAAACTGTTGGTGTTAGTTCCTCACGCAGTAGATGCCCTGTTAAACCAAACAAAGACCCAATACCTCACGAGTGCACGACTTACAGGATATGAGCTGACACTTTTAGCGCCACACATAACATTGAAAAGATGCGCTACTTTGAACCCCGCGACTTTATTGCCCTATCCGGCCGAGGAGGGTCAGGAAGAAAAACATCATGACTGTGTTTTCCTGACTGAGGAACAGACAAAGGGTCGTATTGACTTACAGGATGTGCCACTTCCTGATGTGGATGGGGAACTGTGGGTTGATGGATCGTGTTTGAGGCTACCAGATGGTACGACTTCCGCAGCATATGCGATCACGACTCTTAAGACGGTGGTTGAAACAGCTAGAATACCACAAAAATCGGCTCAGGCAGCAGAGCTGATAGCTTTAACAAGAGCCTGCGAATTGAGTGCTGGCCTATGTGTGAACATATACACAGACAGCCGGTATGCCTTTGGAGTGGCCCATGACTTCGGACTTCTCTGGAGGGAACGCGGGTTCTTGACGTCACACGGGGAGCACATTATGCACGGAGAGCTAGTGCGTGATCTCCTGAATGCGTTGCTTAGTCCTAAAAAAGTAGCGATAGTGAAGTGTAGTGCCCATAAGAAGATTACGGATAAAGTGGGTCAAGGAAATGCCTTTGCAGACAGCATAGCAAGGCAGACGGCTATGTCCCGAACTAGCTCCCCTATGTACGTGGTACAATCACAGGCTGAGAGATGGAGTGATGCTAGAGCAGAGATACGGGATATTCAAAAATCAGCTACAGAATCTGAACTTGCGGCTTGGGCAGCAGATGGGGTGCTAGATGACGAAGGTTGTTGGAGAAGCAAAGACATGGAGAAGTGGAAATTGCCTGCGGCTTACTTACAGGCGATGGTCCAGATGACTCATGGACTGGCCCATGTCGGAGCTCTTGCAATCGCTCGTCTTTTAACACGAGTTTGGGAACATCCTGAGATTGCAAATACTACAAAGAGAGTAGTGCAGACCTGCCTGGTGTGTTTGCAACACAATCCTGGGAAGGGGACCCATACTCCGAAAGGGGGGTTCGTTCCACCTTCAGCACCGTTTGAAGTGCTTCAAATGGATTACATCCAACTCGAGCGCTGCAATAACCTGAAGTACGTCCTAGTGGTGGTGTGTGCTTTTAGCAAATGGGTTGAGGCCTACCCCACGAAAGACAATACGGCTTTGACTACAGCTAAGGTGTTGCTTAAGGAATTCTTTCCTCGCTTTGGAGTCTGTAAATTTCTGTGGAGCGATAATGGGCCTCATTTTGTTGGAAAGATTGTGGAATATGTACTGAAGGGGTTGGGGATTCAGCAAAAGTTCCACGCTGTATTCCACCCTCAGTCAGCAGGTTTGGTCGAGCGGTACAATGCAACGTTGAAACTTAAGCTGGCCAAGATTGTGGCGTCTACATCATTGAAGTGGCCAGATGCGTTGCCGCTAGCACTGCTCTCTCTTAGATCAGTACCCCACTCACGAACTGGCCTTACGCCCTATGAGGTGGTGTTTGGCCGCCCTATGAATATCTGGGGGGTGCCCAAGCCGCGATTAATACATGATGTGCCTTGTGTTATGATGAATGATTATTTGGCACGATTAACAAATGATTTGCTCTCTATTCATCAACAGGTTCGAGAAGCGCTCCCTGATAACTCCACTGGAGAAGGCCACGATCTTCGTCCTGGGGACCACGTGATGATCCGCTCGTTTGAGAGAGCAAGCAGTTTGGAGCCCAGGTGGAAAGGCCCCGAGCAGGTCCTCTTGGCGACCCGCACCGCAGTACGAGTGACGAACAGGAAGCGGTGGGTGCATTCGACACATTGTCGCCGTGTCTCTCCGGATCTGGTGACCCCTGCTGTGCTGACTGACTATAAGGAGATCTTGGAGAAAGAAAAGAGCCCAGCTGTGACGTCGGCCGAAGTGGAGGGAGCCTTCCCGGACCAATCTGCTACCGGAAGAGAGCGCTACAATCTACGCCCGCGATAAGAAGATTTTTTGTTCCTTTTTTATGACTGGTTGGTTACCGCTCCAGGTTTGTGAAACGGAAAACCGGGAATTCCAAGGGGGGGGGATCAGTTCTGCCAGAGTAGCGACACCCGTCTTGGCCCGGAGAAAAAAACAACGGCTACCTCGGAGTTCAGCACCGCATTTTTCTTTTTTTAGGTATACACGCACGTGTATCTGGGACAATTTGTGAACAATTTGTGAACAATTCGTGCTACTTGAGACTCTGTACAAACTTTCTTGAACTATGGCATCAACGGCATCTCGTGACAAGAAAATATTGGGTGCCTTCCTCTTTGTTCTAACTATTGTGGTGATAGCTGTTATAGCCTGGGTAGTCGAACTTGTGGTGCCTGTACGTGAACATTTGCTGCCGACTACCCCGGCACCGTCTGAACATTTCCATTTTACATTGCCATTCCATGAAGAACGCCATCGTCAGACGTACTTAAATAACAGCTTCATTCAGATTCTTCACCACACGCATAATATGACCAATACCTCTAATTGCTGGGTGTGTGGAATGTTGCCTGGGCACCAGAAGAGGGGGGGCACCCCACTTATTCCACTCCCGTTTTCGCACAATGGGTCATGCAATGCCTGGTACACCCTCCTCTTTACTTTGAGATGGCCAACCAAAGGGGGGGTGCTTTTCCGTTTGAATAAAGTATGTTCCCATGACAAGGATGGGTTTCCCCGGGCTGAGGGTACACGTTTTGAGTGGGAAGAATACAGGCCTGATAATGTATCTGCTCCACGAATATATAGCAATCAGCGAAATGTGAATGTATCCAGTGCTCATGTCATAAATGTCATTGCCACAAAAGCCGATTTATGTATCCGAAACAAGGGCACGATTGCAGTGGGGAAAAGCGAATGTAATATTACTCTCACGTTTGATAGCCCGAATGGCATTTCATTTGTTGCATCTCGAAACACCTACTTCATCTGTGGAACGAAGGGGTACCATCAGCTTCCAGTGGGGTGGTTGGGCACATGTTATGTATCGTTTGTGCTACCTCCTGTATTCATTGCCCCTCCGATGTACCACAACGACTACACTCTGTACCACGATTTTGTTTTGAACAGAGTTAAGCGAACTGTTGCTCTAGAGGACATTGATCAAACGGACACTGCATTACAACAGTATGTGGATTTCAATCTGGGACTATTCTCCTTTGTGGGGGCTGCATTGAACAGCCGGAAAATCAGACGGCTGACTCGCGTTGTCGAGGCTGTTGCGAATGACACTGCTATTGCCCTGGGGAATATTACCGAAGAACTGCAGATATCCAGAATTGTCACCCTCCAAAACCGGATGGTGCTGGACGTTGTTTTGGCTGATCGTGGGGGGGCATGTAGAATCATCGGAAGCAGCTGTTGTGTTTACGTACCTGATAATTCTCCATCTGTGTATGATGCGATTTCCAAGCTGCATAAAATAGCTGCCGAAATACACCCGGACAATGGAACTTGGACACTGTCAGGATGGTTCTGGTCCATGATTGCAACTTGGGGCTGGAAACTGTTGACAATTCTCTGTATACTTGTGGGAGCAATGTTCTTTATATGCTTGTGTATCCAATGTGGCCCTGCCTTATGTTCAATGTGTCTATCAGCTTGCTTACCATCGAGGCGAGCTCTTGCCCATGACAAAATAATGCTACACAAAGAGGTGACACAAATTATGTTAATAGACATCGAGGACGAACATCCAGACTATGTTCATTATGAGGTAGATTCAGCTAAACGCTAAAAGGGTCGTCTGTCGTAATTGGCCCGTTCGGATTAGCGATTAGCTGAACCTACACGTTGTCCTCCTTAACTTGGCTATATACGATAAACGCCATCTTAAATGTTGCAGCGGCCATCTTAGACCATGAGCGGCCTCGTGGCCGACGTGCCCTTTAGTCCTTTGTCCGTTCCACTGACCACTCTCATCTGCCCAGCAACAGGCTATTTTTAGTACTGGTCAAGCCACACATGCGCAGTTCTCACTGACCCGTAAACCTTCAGGAATGTGCCGCTAGCTGACCAGTGGGTTTGAAACTCTCCAATGAGCTGGCAGTATCCCAAAACATGACCATATATGTCTCTAAAACTGTGTCTTAACTTATGCCGCCTATCTTTTATTGCCCCAAAACTGTATATAAACGGGGTCACACCGGTGTTCGGTGTGATACCTCTTGCATTACCGAAGGGTGCTGTTTGAGTGTACCACCACCCCATGGGGTTTTAATAAACTTGTTCTTTGCATTTTACAGTTTCCGTGCCAACAGTTCTTGTGTAAATGGGTAATCTCTGGAGCGTGTAGGCCTTGGGAACCCTGAAATACTTCACCAGTATGCAGGCAAGTGTTTTGCAGTGGTCTCCCTCATGTACTGCTCTTCCCCCTCCGTCATGCTCTGTATTGCTCTCCCGCATGTACTTCTCGTCCCCCTCCACCATGCTCGGTGTTGCTCTCCCGCATGTACTTCTCTTCCCCCTCTGCCATGCGACATGTTGCTCACCCATGTGCTTCTCCCTCACCGGCCTCAGTGATGCGCTGCTTGACCTGGGCTTTGCCTGCTCCCGTTCCTCACCTGCCTCAGTAATGCGCTGCCTGACATGCGCTTCACCCTTATCTGCCTCAGTAATGCGCTGCTGGAACTCCTGTGCCTCACCTCCTCCAGGTTGCTTTCTTGCCAGTAGTATTCCTTGCCTGCTTCATGTTTCGCTCGTCAGTTTGCTTTATTCCACCCCTCACTGCTCGGTCACCCGTTTGCTTTACAACACCCCCCAGCCCTGCTATGTTGCTTCTGTCCCAGTGGTCTCTCCTGCCAAACCAGTGTTACATTCCCTCACCCACTTAAAAAAATTCACACTTCAACCAATTCAATTCCAATCAGCTCCGCCCCCTCCCCTTCCCGCCGTGTCGCATTTCTCCTCCCCCCTCCCCTCTCTTCCCTCCGTCTTCAGTAGAAATCGTGGCTGTAGAATCAAATAAGCTTTATTGCAAAAAGACTTCCCGTGTCCAAACAATGTTACAATCACTTGAGGTATTGAGGCGGGGATTTGCAAATTGATGCTAACAGCCGAAGAGTCAGTCTTGAAGGATCTGACTGGTACAGGTATTCAGTCTGCACGGTACCCCACCCCCGCATTGTCCAAAGTTGCCAAGTTTTCAGTCTTAAGTGTGACATTTGCACGTTTTCAGTGTGCTCCTGTGTGATATTTCATTGCCTTATAGTCTGTGTCACTTTCTAATGGCGAGTAAAGCGGTTATGTCCGTGTAGAGAAACGTTGCACAGTTATGGTATAGAAATAGTCTTGAAACAATTGCAAACTCTTTAAACGCTTATGCTGTAACACAAATTACTTTCCTTTACGGACATGATCGCCATGAAACAATAGTGGTGTTATTTATAATAATATAGATGTATTTTATTGGTATATCTCCAGTTTGTTTAAACTGTGTGTTATTTTCATAAGCTACATCAGTTCTATTCAGTGATGAAAAATTATCATTCTCAGTATTCATCTGGACATGAAATGCAGCTGTGCAAACTTAAAATAACTCTGTGGGGGTGTGTTCTTGGAGGGGAAGAGGCTCATGCTAAGTATTGCCTGAGAGGCACTTATGCACACATCAAGCCTCTTTACATTCACCCCAAAATCTTGCTAAACCCTACGATCGTCAGGTTTTTAGGTCTCGCCTCAACCCCTCACCCTCAACCCCTCACTCACCCTCACTCTCACTCATCCTCACTCACCCTCAACCCCTCACCCTCACTCACCCTCACCCTCAACTCCTCACCCTCACTCACTCACCCTCAACCCCTCACTCACCCTCACTCTCACTCACCCTCACTCAGCCTCAACTACTCCCCCTCACCCTCACTCACCCTCACTCACCCTCACCCTCACTCACCCTCAACACCTCACTCACCCTCACCCACCCTCACCCTCACTCACCTTCAACACCTCACCCTCAACCTCAACCCCTCACTCACCCTCACTCACCCTCACTCACCCTCACTCACCCTCACTCTCACTCACCCTCACTCAGCCTCAACTACTCCCCCTCACCCTCACTCACCCTCAACACCTCACCCTAACTCACCCTCACCCTCACTCACCCTCAACACCTCACTCGCCCTCACCCTCACTCACCCTCAACACCTCACCCTCAACACCTCACCCTCAACGCCTCACCCTCACCCTCACTCACCCTCACTCTCACTCACCCTCACTCAGCCTCAACTACTCCCCCTCACCCTCAACACCTCACCCTAACTCACCCTCACCCTCACTCACCCTCAACACCTCACTAGCCCTCACCCTCACTCACCCTCAACACCTCACCCTCAACGCCTCACCCTCACTCACCCTCACCCTCACTCACCCTCACCCTCACTCACCCTCACTCTCACTCACCCTCACTCTCACTCACCCTCACTCACCCTCACTCACCCTCACCCTCACTCACCCTCACCCTCACTCACCCTCACCCTCACCCTCACCCTCACTCTCACTCACTCTCACTCACTCTCACTCACCCTAACTCTCACTCACCCTCACTCACCCTCACTCACCCTCACTCTCACTCACCCTCACTCTCACTCACCCTCACCCTCACCCTCACTCACCCTCACTCTCACTCACCCTCACTCTCACTCACCCTCACTCACCCTCACTCACCCTCACCCTCACTCACCCTCACCCTCACTCACCCTCACCCTCACTCACCCTCACCCTCACTCACCCTCACCCTCACACTCACCCTCACCCTCACCCTCACCCTCACTCTCACTCACCCTCACTCTCACTCACCCTCACTCTCACTCACCCTCACTCACCCTCACTCACCCTAACTCTCACTCACCCTCCCTCTCACTCACCCTCACCCTCACTCTCACTCACCCTCACTCTCACTCACCCTCACCCTCACTCACCCTCGCTCACCCTCAACACCTCACCCTCAACACCTCACCCTCATTCACCCTCACGCTCACCCTCACTCACCCTCAACACCTCACCCTCACACAGTGCAATAGGTCTCAGACCATTTCAGTTAGAGCTTTTAGAAATGTTTATGGCTTTTTTTATTTGTAATTCTTTAGCATTGGCTACAGGAAACAAAAATGCTTAACATTTACCAAAAAAACCCATAAACAATTCTAAAAGCACTAACTCTAATGGTGCGAGACCTATTGCATTTCCAATGCTTGTTGTGGCTGCTGCTGGATATTTGTATTTGGGGACTTTTTGGACTTTGGAGTTTGGATCACTTTTGGATTTGAGATTTTACAAGTAAGTTGGTGTTGTTTGTTTGGGGCATTGCAGTAGCTGCAACTACAATTTCAAAACTTTTTCACACCTGAAAAAAAATTATATTGTGGGTAGCCAAAGTATCCAGTAGGCCCAGGGTTATTCATGGGTGCATGATACAACTGTTTCTCTGATTTTTTAACTTAATTCTCATTTATGTCATGGAATTTTAGCTCACTGTTATATGTTGATTTTCTTTTAAAATTTGGGGTGCCTGTAAAGCCTCACTAGCCAGTAGGCCCAGGTGTAGTGAGTGGTGCATGGGCCTAGTCTTTCTGTGGGGTGTCTTGAATTTAAACATCATTGAGGGCATGGATGGCATTGGATTGTGATGATTTATGTGTGTTTTTGACTTTTTGGGGTGGTGTTAGGGCCTGGCCATGTGGGTGGGGGCCATTTAGAGGCCTGGGACAGGCAGGGCCTGGCCATGTGGTGGGGGCCAAGGGGCCATTTTGAAGCCAGGCAGTATGTTCAGGCCTGCACCCAGTTTGCCTTGCTTTCAACCATTATGCCCAGGGGTAATCAGTGGTGCATGGGCCTAGTCTTTCTGTGGGGTGTCTTGAATTTAAACATCATTGAGGGCATGGATGACATTGGATTGTGATGATTTTTGTGTGTTTTTGACTTTTTGGGGTGGTGTTAGGGCCTGGCCATGTAGGTGGGGGCCATTTTGAGGCCTGGGACAGGCAGGGCCTGGCCATGTGGTGGGGGTCAAGGGACCATTTTGAAGCCAGGCAGTGTGCTCAGGCCTGCACCCAGTTTGCCTTGCTTTCAACCATTATGCCCAGGGGTACTCAGTGGTGCATGGGCCTAGTCTTTCTGTGGGGTGTCTTGAATTTAAACATCATTGAGGGCATGGATGGCATTGGATTGAGGTGATTTGTGTTTGTTTTTCCACTTTTTGGGGCGTTGCTGGGGCCTGGCCATGTGGGTGGAGGCCATTTTGAGGCCTGAGACAGGCAGGGCCTGGCAATGTGGTTGGGGTCAAGGGGCCATTTTGAAGCCAGGCAGTGTGCTCAGGCCTGCACCCAGTTTGCCTTGCTTTCAACTATTATGCCCAGGGGTACTCAGTGGTGCATGGGCCTAGTCTTTCTGTGGGGTGTCTTGAATTTAAACATCATTGAGGGCATGGATGGCATTGGATTGTGGTGATTTCTGTGTTTTTTTTTAACTTTTTGGGGTGTTGTTGGGGCCTAGCCATGTGGGTGGGGGCCATTTTGAGGCCTTGGACAAGCAGGGCCTGGCCATGTGGTGGTGGTCATGGGGCCATTTTTAAGCCAGGCAGTGTGCTCAGGCCTGCACCCTGTTTGCCTTGCTTTCAACCATTATGCCCAGGGGTAATCAGTGGTGCATGGGCCTAGTCTTTCTGTGGGGTGTCTTGAATTTAAACATCATTGAGGGCATGGATGACATTGGATTGTGATGATTTGTGTGTGTTTTTGACTTTTTGGGGTGGTGTTAGGGCCTGGCCATGTAGGTGGGGGCCATTTTGAGGCCTGGGACAGGCAGGGCGGTCAAGGGGCCATTTTGAAGCCAGGCAGTGTGCTCAGGCCTGCACCCAGTTTGCCTTGCTTTCAACCATTATGCCCAGGGGTACTCAGTGGTGCATGGGCCTAGTCTTTCTGTGGGGTACCTTGAATTTAAACATCATTGAGGGCATGGATGGCATTGGATTGTGGTGATTTCTGTTTGTTTTTCGATTTTTTGGGGCGTTGTTGGGGCCTGGCCATGTGGTGGAGGCCATTTTGAGGCCTGAGACAGGCAGGGCCTGGCAATGTGGTTGGGGTCAAGGGGCCATTTTGAATCCAGGCAGCGTGCTCAGGCCTGCACCCAGTTTGCCTTGCTTTCAACCATTATTCCCAGGGGTACTCAGTGGTGCATGGGCCTAGTCTTTCTGTGGGGTGTCTTGAATTTAAACATCTTTGAGGGCATGGATGGCATTGGATTGTGGTGATTTTTGAGTGTTTTTGGACTTTTTGGGGTGTTGTTGGGGCCTGGCCATGTGGCTGGGGGCCATTTTGAGGCCTGGGACAGGCAGGGCCTGGCCATGTGGTGGGGGTCAAGGGGCCATTTTGAAGCCAGGCAGTGTGCTCAGGCCTGCACCCAGTTTGCCTTGCTTTCAACCATTATGCCCAGGGGTACTCAGTGGTGCATGGGCCTAGTCTTTCTGTGGGGTACCTTGAATTTAAACATCATTGAGGGCATGGATGGCATTGGATTGTGGTGATTTTTGTGTGTTTTTTGACTTTTTGAGGTGTATAACTGATGTTCCTCTGGCTTCTATTGCTTTTAGGTGCAAAAGAGAACGACCAGTGCCAGGAAGAAGTCCTGCAGCGGTGTGTGCAGCACAACGTCACGGGATGTCACGTATGGCCACAGACAAGACAACTCTGCAACTCGTGCAACTGCGGCCTACTGTTCTGACATCTGAAAAAGATGGCCCCAAAGAAAGGTGGCCGTAGCGCCTCAGCGAAAAAAGTTGCCAGTGCCACTGCCAGTAAGAAGGAGCAGAACAAGCCAGTGGCACCACCTACCAAGGAGACTGGTGTGCTCACCGACACCTTTTTTGGGAGAAAATAAACTACGCCTGCAGCAGCAGCGGTGTCCACCGGGGACCAAGCTGGAAGCAGCACCTCCGCTTCATTGGGCTCAGTGCCACCATGCCAAGTTAGGTTCAAGAACATGAGTACTGCTGCAGCAGCCACTTTGGTGGTTCAATCACCATCGACCAGTGATCTTGGCTCATCACAAGAAAGTGTCAGGAACTAGCAAGGTGCCTACCTAACCTGTTAAACTACATCTCCCAGAAGTCCTGGTAGTGGGAGTGGCGCTATAAAAGGAGGGGCGGGACCACCTGACATTGCTCGTGATTTTGTGCTATCAGTAATACGTGAGAATTGGAGTCTTTGGTTTGTGGCAGCGCATCTCGTTCTAGTTCCTTAGTTATCGAAGAGCTGCACATTTTTGGAATCAAAGGCGTTTTGAGAGAGTTTGCGCCTTTATTGATTTACTCTACCCGCCGTCCAGACTTCTGCCGGTGTTCCTGTTCACACGCAAGCAAGCGGAGCGAAGGAGTTTCCTTTCGAGAGGTTTGGAAAGGAAAAAACTCTGGGCTGACAAACAGTGCTGGCAGGGAAACGGAGAGTTGCGTGCGTTCCTGTTTGCAAGCAGGCGAGCGGAGCGAAGGCGTTTCCCTTCCTATTGGATTCCAAGAAAAGAACTCTGGTCTGACTAACAGTGCCGGCAGGGAAAAGGAGACCGTGAGTAAAAGAGGAGTTTGGGACAGTAAACAATCCCGATAGTTTAAAGACAGCGCGTGGTGTTAACGCGTGTCTTTGGACCTTGTATAGTTTGCATTTTTTTTTATCCCTTTTGGGAAGGAGCCATTGGTTTGTCGAACTTGCACAGCAGTGCATGTTTGTTGGTTCAAGACATTGGTAGAGCGGAGCATAGTGGGAGGTCATTCCTACACGCTACCGTTCAGAAGAAGGTCACTAGTGTCCTATTCTTTAAAGTGCCAAAGAGGAAGGTAGTGGGGCCCTACACCTTGCCGTATTTGGAGATCTAGAACCATTTGGGATCTTGTGGAGTACATTTTATTAGAGCGGAGGACAGTGGTTGGATGCTACGTCTTACCGTGTCTATTTTGGAGCTTTCTGCTGTTTGTTCATCAAAGGAACTTTTTGGCTTTACACTTCTTCTAGAATTACACTAAGGGTATGCGGTGTGTTATTAATGCAGCATAAAAATATCAACATAAACAAGGAGGGGTATGTTATATAAGATCCTAACAAATACCAGGTGGAGTTCTTTTCTGTTGCCAGAGTATAATCTGTTTTCTTGTGTTCTTTTAGGGACCAGAGGTACTGATATCCGTGATAAGTTATATGAGGGATAGGAGGAGAATACTTCACTCTCAAAGGTGAATATGGTTGTCCTTCTAGCGAGAATGAAATGAGAGTAGGTTGAGAAGGGAATAACATTAACCTGTGTGTTCCTTTTTCTTGTCTTTCAGCTGTCCCTTCCCTGCAGTCCCCATCCGTCCCCTCCTTGTTCTATTTTTTTCCCTCGCCCTATCCCTCGAACACCCTGTGCTTTTACGTCAGGGTGTTGGTGTGGTCGGGAGGTGGAGCCCTATGTACCACAATCGAATCCTGCAGCGTGGAGCCTGACAGAAAGTACCATCCAATCAATGGCGGGTGTAACTCAGCTGTCGAGTGTTCAACAACCACAGCCGCAACAACAACCACAGGGTCAAATAGTACAAGCGCAAGTACATGGGCAAGGAGAGGCGCAAGGAGAAGCGCAAGGAGAGGCGCAAGGAGAGGCGCAAGTAGAGGCGCAAGGAGAGGCGCAAGGAGAGGTGCATGCAGAGGTGCATAGAGAGGTGCCACTAGAGGTTCATGGAGCGGCACAACTGCCTACAACGCTTGTTCTTCCAGAAGTAGGGGCACATCAGGAAATTGATATTCAAGAGGAGGTATCATCCAAGGAAGCCATTCCTCCTGATGATGATCCATTGTCTTCCAGATCCCCAGCAAGAAAAAGGTCAAGGAGGGCTACTACTACTACTACAAGTTCTTTTTCAAGCCCCCTTCATTCTGATGACGTTGATCATGATTGGAACCCAGCCATGCAGTCTGAGAGTGAGTCACGCCATGAGCCGACAAAGGTAGCTAAGCCTAAAAGGAAGGCTCCCGCACGGCTTTGACTTATGGGTGATGACGACGAACAAGAAGTGGTGTCTTCTGCTGCTGATGAACAGTCTGTCGACGACCCAGTCATCACAGTCGTCACTCCAGCCCCAGCGGGTATGCAGCAGACAAACATTTTGACCCTATCCCGAATGGCTGCTGAGCGGGATATGGCGGCTTGGCACTGGTACCTCCACCAACGCAGTTAACTACAACACCAACACGACCTACAGCTTCCATCTTTTTTAGTCAGAAGGGCCAGCATGGACCTCCATCCAGCTCGACCTCAAGTAGTGGTGCTGTAAGTGAACAACAGAAACAAATTCAGCCACGCCCATCCTCCACTTCATCTGGCATTGAAAGTCAAAGTAGCACCTCCACCACCAGCAGACATCACCAGTCTCCTGTTAGCGCAAAGGCGGAAAACATGGTTGTTTGTTCGATGTGTAAAGTATCTGTTAGTCGGGGTAAGCTTGGTACCAAGTATGGTACTGGAGGCCAGAGAGTTCATCTAAAAAAACACCACCCTATCCAGTGGTATACGCACCTAAGTAAGATCGAGGAAGCCCAACAAAGTAGAACTGATCCAAATGTATCCATTCACATTGCATCTGATGCTGATGAGGGTCTGATTGTGCAGGAGGGAAGTCAAGAATTGAGCAACATTTTTTCTGGTACACCCAGTTCCCCTGGCAGCAACACTGCAGTGGTAGCGCCCACACCCTCTACCCCTGCAACATGTATGAGGCACACTAAGAGTCTGGGACAGACACCAATGCAAAAAAGTCCATCAATGAGCCTAACTGGTTTGAAGTCATCATCATCATCATCACGTAAAATGGTCCAGCCCACCATTAGAAGCATGTTTTGGTCGGAGACGCCATTTGAACGCAACAACCGAACGGTACGTCTGAATAACGCAAAGTTGGCTAAAATGCTAGCGCTGGACCTTCTCCCTTTTTCTTTCGTGGAAGGGGTGGGGTTTCTAGAATTAGTGGCAACAGACTGCCCTAAATGGAAGGTTCCTAGCCGGTCCTATTTTGCCAGAGTTGCGTTTCCAGCACTACATCAAGATGTGCTGGAGGTGATTGGGGCAGTTTTGCAGAAGAGTGCTGTTCACACTATCCATTTGAAAACAGACATGTGGACCAGTTGCCTAGCTCTTGATGACATGTGCATCACTGCACACTGGGTCTCTTTTGCAGGGGTTAGAGACAAGTCAAGTGTAGTTGTTGACCTGGACATACTGTTTGGCATGGAGAAATCTCATACTGCAAAAAACATTTTGGAGGAGTTTAACAGTAAGGTCTCTGAATGGCTGCAACCAAGAAACCGCATAGTTGGTTATGTTTCCACGGATAATGGCAGTAATATAATTAAGGCCATGCAGCAAGGTGACTATTTCAGAGTGCTGTGTTTGGCGCACAGCATTAACATCGTGGTGCAAGATTTCTTGAAAAATGAAAACACAGTCAGGAAGTTACTGACCACCTGCCGAAGAATCTGCACACATTTCAGCCATTCTTTTAAGGCCCGGAAGGAGCTGAGGAGCGTTCAACATGAACGTAAAGTTCCAGTCAAAGGACTCATCCAGGAGGTGGCAACATGTTGTGACTCAACCTTTTACATGCTTGAGCGTCTGTCTGAGCAGTGCATGGTAATCAATGAGTATGTCTTTCGACTAGGTTCTACTATGAAAGACATGAGGCTAGAGTTGGAGGAATGGAAGCTAGTTAAAAGCCTGACAGACATGCTTCGTCCTTTTGAGGTCTTCACGCGTGAAGTCAGCAGGGAGGACTGTTCTTTGGGAAAAGCTATTCCATTGTTGGTCATGCTAGAGCACCAACTGAAGGTGGTGTCTTCAACGTTCAGAGATACTGGTGAAAAAAAGCAAGACGCATATCAGTTGGCGGAGAGCTTATTAAGCCGCCTAGTTGCCAATGAAAGGCTTAAAAACATACATACAGAACAACATTACATTTGAGCCACTATTCTGGATCCACAGTACAAAAAGGCAGTGGCCAGCAAAGCATTCATTCCTTTTGATGAAGCAGATGTTTCAAAGTACAAACATTGGCTAGCTGTGTCAGCCACTCGGTTCGAAAAAGATCGGCAGAAAATTGAAGGAGCCAGCAGAAGTCCAACTGAATCAGCAGGCCATCCAGCGTCAAGTTCCACTTCTGAATCTGTGGGCGAAGGGAGTCACTTTCCCTCACAGCCGTTAACGACACCAGCAGCAACCGTATCATCATCCTCACCTGCACCAGGCCCAGCCATATTGTCGGAAGCAGATTGGCTAACTCATTAAGGATTTGCTCATTCCAGTGCTGCAAAGGCCACAGATGGTACACAAAGTGGAGCAACCATGGAGAACCTTGAGTCGATGGTGCAGGCCTATCTGGATGCCCCTATAGAGGTCTTTGTTAATAAGAACCAATTGCTGTATTGGTACAGGAAAATGGCTCTATGGCCACTGATCATCAACCTGGCTGTAAATTATTTGTCTTGCCCACTCGCAAGCGTGTCTTCTGAATGTGTTTTCAGTGCTGCTGGTGCCATTGTAACTTCAAAAAGGACCCGCCTCTCGGCCAAAAATGTGGAGAGGTTAACACTGACCAAGATAAATCAGCACTTCATACCACAAGATTACAAAGTACGTGAACGAACGCAGGAAGAAGAGGACACTGACTTAGGTGACGGAAGTTCTTCTCTGTTACCTGACCTACTCCTGTCTCAATTCATGGAGTTTGAGGATGAGCTCTACTTCCCTGACACTAAGCCCTGAAAATGACTTCCTTTTTATCGTCCTTATTCACTTTTATTCCTGTGTGTCTTTCTTTGTTTTGCAACTTTTACCACAACAAAACTCTAATCACCTAATCACAGCAAGTCCATCAGCAGCACTGTCTTCATCTTATATTCCTTATTGATTTGAAGGTGCCGCAGACTGCATTCCTGAGGTTCACAAGTTCACAACTCAATCATGCTCCTCTATACTCCTCCTCCAGACTCCCCCTATCCATTTCCCTCAAGGCAGATGGATGGATTACGACGCGTCCCTTCAAGTGGGACTGAAATTACTGACTGACTACATGCTTGCTGATTGCTGACAGACTTACTTCTGATATTGACAGGAGAGGCTGCCCTGTGGGCCCTCACTTTCTGAAGAAGATGCGGACAAAAAGTAGAACAGGTAATGAATAATTGAGAAGATGGCATGAAGTGGACAGCAATGGCTGTCTGGCTCTGATGAAACCAATTGCTGTTTGTTTTTTGTGCATGAAGTGATGAATCATATGTCTTGTCTTAGTTATTATTTAATCTTTTACACAGTAATTGTAACTCATTACTACTACTCTGTTTTTTTTACCTTGTTTAATTCAAATTGTACATCAAATTCAGGGGCCACTATGTTGCATTTCACAATATGCAAAATGTCCTTGAAGCGGACTCACTTTCCAATATACCATGATGAATGATTAAATAATATATCTTTTTTCTTTACAGTCACTCACCGGGATGGATCATCAGCGTTGGTGGGGTTTACGGTACAACTATGGCCAAATCGTGAGTGGCAAACAGGTAAACCAGTCTACAACAACTACTACAGCAGAACCACATGTCTGTCTATTCATGGTATGTAGTGGTCGAGGGCCAGGCAGTGTACTGTTGTTGTTATGCCAGGCAGAGTCCACTCCAGACAGCAGTTCATGTAACATCGGGGCTATGTGGCTTGCTGCATACAATTAGATATGCTTTGTCTGTCTGATAAAGAGCCTAGGTAGGCTACATCAGGTTGTTTCACTCAGTGGTGCCTGCCTTGACCGTCTGTATGGCACTGCCTTAAGCTGGGGCCATACATCCGTTGTTTGCAAAATTTGCAGGTTTTCGGTATTTCGCAAATCTCACGAAATTACAGAAAAATTGCAAATTATTGAGCGGAACGGATTTTTGGCCCATGCTTGTGGTTGGGCCATGCAGATGGTCAAGGCAGGCACCACTCAGTGAAGCATCCTCCTGATGTAGCATAACTAGGCTCTTTGACACAGACAGACAAAGCATATCTAGGGTTTTGGGTTCAGTGCGATTTACTAGGGTTTTTAGGTATAAGTTGGTATGGTTCACGCTGAGTCTAGGGCTTGGGCCCGATGCAGGCTCATTCATAATGATGTTGGCAGGGTTTTAGGGGGTGTTTGGTGTTCTTTGGTCCAGAATTAGCTAAATTTTGGCCTTTTTAGGTGTTTTGCGGGCGCGTGTGTTTGGGTGAAAACTAAGTGAAAACTAGTCATAGACCTTCTTCTTCTTCTTCTTCTTCTTCTTCTTCAAAGAGCGCAGTGGTTCGATTGTGTTCTGCCTTGCTGAGATTCTTGTGAATCGCTGGAACAAGTGACTGTCCAGGTAAGTTTCAAGAGTATCGAAGTGGTGAAAGAGCTAAAAACAGCAATGTTTGTGTGAACAGCGCAATTTGCCATGTTTTGAATATACCAGTATTGCATGTTTTTGGGGGGCTGTTTGGGGGTGTTCTAGATTTGTGGGGGTGGGTCTGGGGGCTGGGAGCACTGCTGGGATAATCTAATTTTGATTGTGAGTGGTTTGAAGAAAATCCTTGGTGGAAAAGGGGGGTTTGGGCCTAGTTGCAGACAGCGCTTTGGCACAATTTAGACTGAGACCTAGCAGTATTGTGTGTGTTTGGGGGGCTGTTTGGGGTTGTTCTACATTTGTGGGGGAGAGTCTGGGGGTCTGGGAGCACTGCTTGGATAGCATAATTTTGATTGCAAGTGATTTGAAGAAAATCCATGGTGGGAAAGAGGAGTTAGGGCCTAGCTGCAGAGCGCGTTTGGACCGATGTTGACTGGTTGGCGGTTGCATTTTTGCCTGTTTGGGGGTGTTCTGCATTTTTGCGAGTGGTTGCAGGGGTCTGGGGGCATAGCTAAAGGTCTAATATCGGTAGCAAGGGTTTTGGACCAAATCCATGGTGAAAAAGTTTTTCTCTTTTTGCTCACTTGCCTGTTTTGGGGTGCTGTTTGGGGGGCTTCTAAGTTATTGGAGGTGGGTTTTGGGGTCTGGGAGCACTGCTGGCACAGTCTAATTTTTTTATTGCATTTGTTTTTCAGAAAATCCATGGTGGAAAAGGGGAGTTAGGGCCTAGTTGCAGAGCGCATTTGGACTGAATTGAAGGTAGGCCCATTTTTGCTTTTTGCCTGTTTGGGGGTGTTCTGCTTTTTTGCAGGTGGCTGCAGGGGTCTGGGGGAATAGCTGGGAAGGTCTAATATCGGAATCAAGTGTTTTGGAGAAAATCCATGGTGAAAATTGTTTTCACTTTGCAGAGTTTTCGCTCACTTTCGTGTTTTCGGGGGGCTGCTTGTGGGGTTCCTGGTGTTTGGGGGGGGTTGGGGGTCTTGGAGCAACGCTGGGTATGGATAGTTTTGATTGCAAGTGGTTTGAAGAAAATCCATGGTGGCAAAGGGGAGTTAGGGCCTACCTGCAGAGCGCGCATGGAGTGTTTTGGGAATGAGGCCTACATTATTCTGAGTCTCACTTTTTCCGGTTTTGCTTTTTGGCTGTTTGGGGGTGTTAAACTTGTTTTCACCTGGGTTGACGGGTCTGGGGGCATTGCAGGGAAGGTCTAATACCGGATAAAAGTGTTTTGGAGAAAATCCATGGTGAAAATGTTTTTCACTTTGCAGAGTTTTCGCTCACTTTCGTGTTTTCAGGGGCCTGCTTGGGGGGGTTCCTGGTGTTTGGGGGGGGGGGAGTTTAGGGGGTCTTGGAGCAACGCTGGGTATGGATAGTTTTTATTGCAAGTGGTTTGAAGAAAATCAATGGTGACAAAGGGGAGTTAGTGCGTAGTTGAAGAAAGCGTTTGACACTATTTTTAACTTAGGGCTCGTTAGGGTTAGCAGTATTGTGTTTGGGGGTGTTCGAGATTTTGGCAACTGGGTTCTGGGGTCTACTCTTGGAGCACTTGTCAAGAAATGTCTAATTGTAGTTGCAAGTGGTTTGAAGAAAATCCATGGTGGAAAAGGGGGGATTTGGGCCTACTTTACTTTCAAAGTACGTTTTGCCACCATTTTCCACTAGGCCTCAGACAGGTAGCAGTATCGCACGTTTTTTGGGGTCTGATTGGGGGCCTTCTACATTTTAGCGACTGGGTTTAAGGGTCTGGGAGCACTGCTGGGAAGGTCTAATTTGGTTCTAAAATCGCAGTTTACAGTACACCTAGCTTGAGGGGAAAGATCCGCAAAATTCGCCCATACTTATTTATCCTTCAAAAGGAGACTCAGAGTACGCCCTTTCGAAACTATTGTACTGTCGATTCTGAAACTGAAAGTGTGACTTTTTACACTACACAGCGTACAGACCTTATATTTTTTTCTCATTGGTGTTTTAATATCACTTCCTGTTTTTCCATCAACATTTACAGGGCGGCTTTCACCCTGTGCAATGGGAAAAAGGATGAAGTCAGGCTTCACATTAGCGAGCCGCAATTCAGCATCTGCCAGGCAGGCAGTGGACAGGGTGTCTTCTGGTCACCAACATTGGTCGACGGAGCGTCAGATGGAATGGAGGAGTACAGCAAATAAGAGGAATGGCTGGATGCATGCAACTTCCCAAATTCAACAGGACAAGTACAACAACATACAGTAAAAGTATCCATTCATTTCTACTTATCTTGTAAGTAATGTTATTGTTGTGAACTTCTATGAGTGTGACTCTGCATTTCTTTGCTCTCTGCTTCTAAATTCATCCCTCCAGCAGCCATTGTATAGTTTTACTTTGCTATTTTTCAAACTAATTTAATGAACAAAGTGTTTCTCTGAGTGCAGAGATAGGCAAGTGAAAACGCATAATTACTGCAGCCTTGTACTGTTGCATTCTTTCATTCATTAGAAAGTACTACTTAGTTTAAGTAGCCTAACCATCCATTTAGCAATCAACTTCATGCCTGCAGTAGTGCATGCACTTCCTTTATGTCCCTTAAAAGATTTATGGATATCTTCGTATCCAAAGATTTGTTTATCTTCATTTGTTGTTTGTCCATGCTGTGTTTTTTTTCCTCTCTCAACAAAACGTTCGCAAAAAACCCCATTCCCATCCAATTTCCAAACCCTAACCCTCTTCCCCCGGGCTGTGTGGTTTTCATTGATGTGTGAGTAAATGACAGCAATAATTCCACACACTTGCTTGGGAGGATAAGTTCATAGCAACTGAAAATGAATTACATTTCAAGGCTGGTGAAGGAATCTGAGGATATATTCTTACTCAGCTTGACACAGACCCATGACTATTGGCAAATCAAAGCAGATTTTCATGGGCACCATCAACTGGATTGATCATGAAGAACATCATCCTCCTACACGTAGCAAATGATTACGCTGCTGTGTCCTTCACCTTCAGGACTATTTCTTGTAGTAGTAGCCAATGTCAAATTCCACGCAAGTAGTGGTTATACTTTCAATACTTTAGCATTTGTAAGGCTACATTATGGCACTGTTTTAGTGTACTGTCACATGCTATAGTATCTATCGTACCGTTCTAATGCTCCGCTCAGGCCAATCAAGATTTCATTTTCTTTTTTTTCATATGCTGCAACTGCCACTGTGTACCACCACTAGTACCACCGCAATGATGCCATTTCATCCGCCCAGGATTGCCAACCTTAATCGCCATTTGCCATGCAGCCAGCCCTGTGCCTAGCTCTATTTTCAAACATGAATTAGAGGTAAGATTAGCGTTTGGGGGGAGGAAGAATAATGGAGTAGTAGGAGAGACGAGAGACTGACGGTAGTACTAGTAAAGTCCTAGGATAATTGAATTCATTAACTCTGTGAGAGGCACTTACTTTTGTAAACATTTGGGCAATTACTTACACAATTTGAATCAGGAAGCCACTTAAGTTTCAGGAAAACAAACTTACAGTTAAACCCCCCCCCCCAGCCTCAACTGCAGTAAAAACATGTATGCTATGTTTCAGTTGAAAGTAATAATTATTTATATCCCTAACAAAAATAAACTATCCCGCAAGACCGGACCCACCCCCCCTACCTAACCCCAAAGAATGTCCATGAAATAAAAAGTCCCCAAAGTCCAAAAAACCCAACTCCCAATTCCCACCCCCCAAAAGTCTTTAAAAAAGGGGCAAGGGACAGTCTCTCCTCCTCTAATGCTGCCGGCGGTGTACTTTTTTGGCCAGGTGGTCATGCTCCTTGCGTAGGTTCTTGAGCAAGATTTTCATTTTCTTCTGCTCCTGCTAGGACACCCTGAGGGTTAGGCGGTGAACGCGTGCCTTACACCTGCTGTGGGGGCAGCTGATTTCTTGGCTGCTTGGTGTTGGCGGGTGGCTGCGGTACGACGGCTATGTACCGCTGGAGGCCTATGCTGACTGGCTGACCCAGGGAGCGCGGAGGAGGATGCAGCTGTCGCTGTGGATGTTGTGGAGGTCGACTGCGTGTCCTCCTCCTCCTGGGCCACCAGCCGCCGATATTTGGCGACAGTCGCCTCCAGTTTCTATTGCCGGGCCCACCTAGCCAGCTCCTTCCGTGACAGTTTTGAAGGAGCATCTATATGAAGAAAGACAAATATAGTCTGTAACCAATGCTCTTTAAGATTAACAAAAAATAATTCAGCAGAAAGTTGTGTCACAGTAGAACTAGCAACTTGCAAGCACAGTACATAACATTTGTGGCCTGTATCTATCTAACCTCCCACTTCTTCAGCCTTGCTCTAACATTAGTGGGAGTTTCAGGAATCAATTCTACGAGCAATATGGACTCACTACATTAGAGTCGACTATGACAGTACACCAGTCTTATTCTTCTTCTTCTCTCTTGTTTAGCGAAATTGGCACGTAAACTTCTGGAAGCCGGCATAATGCCAGCGCAGTCAACTTGCACCCGAGAAAAACCGATGCACGCCATGATGACACAGGCGTGCTTTACTGTACCAGTCCAGTACATGTAGGTGGTGAAGGTCTTACTTTTCTATTACGGGTGGCACTGAGAATACTCTGTTACAAAGGCTACTGTTAATTAATTTAACTTTTACCATACAGTGCCAATGACTACTAGAAAAAGAAAATTAGTAAGATAAATAATTATGATTATCTATCCCTTCACAGGACATGTATTTGATTACATATGGGATGACTTTAGGTGCTTTGTTTTTTATTGAGTGAACACTGATAGGCCACACATTAATGACAGAGTTGTACTAAAATTATTAACAGAGGTAGTGAGTGGCCCCCGTAATCGCCGGATGTATGCTGTGCTTGCAATACAAACTACTGCAACTATTCATGGTAGTATTCGGTAAAATAACAACTTCTTTTCCTTGCCTTTCCTACACTGGAACGGACGTGCGGGTGCGGTGTTACATGCTCTTCAAAGTAACACTTAGTTCATCCAGTGACCGTCTACTCTCTCTACATACACATATGCTATTTCTGAGTCAGATATCCAGGCATGATCCAGGCATCCATCCATTCAAAGTAAATGTCAATCATTCTTCTTAATGTCTCAACGGTACAAACCTTACTTTTTCTCACGGGAAAACAACATTTTCATTTTATTTTGGAAACCGCAAGACATGCATCCGTGCTTTATTTGCATTTGAATTTCAACAAAAGGATATATTGCACACACATACAGTTTGTGTTTCACCCACCCAGGCAGTCCTCTTCCCTTTCTCCTTCCACCCATCCTTGCTTCATCTTTCAACCGGCCATGCATCATATTCCCAGCCACCTCTGGCACCATTCAAAAACACGTATCATTCTTTACCAGTCATCATTACTTTTAATTCGCTCGTCCTTCCACACTTACTTACACCCTACTTTCCCTTTTCGTTCATCCCATCTATCAAGTTCATCTCTGATCTGACTTGGATTCTAGAAAAAACTTTCACAGCTGAGTTGAAGTTAATTTAGAGGAGGCTACTACCTGGTTGATAAAAACTTAGTTCTAAATTTGTAAGTCTGCTTAACAGTATAGTATACTTGTACTGTACAACATATACACCCGTGCAGAGAGCACACTCTGCAGTCTGCAATCTCAATAAGTAAGGGATATAATAGCTTACCACTGTCCGCCACTACCGTGGCATCCCCCACAGCAGTTTCCGCTGGCTGTTGCACCGCCTCTGCCCCAGGAGTGCCCAACTCCGCTCTGCCCCCGGCACCGGTGGATGGTTGTGGCGATGTTCCGCCTAGAAAAAACATTTCAGATTCTTAGATGCCATATACACCACTCCCTAGTATTTGTCTAGGAATGAAAAAATGTCACTACGACTACACAAACAAATTTAATAATTTGTGACGGTCTAGTCAAAACTAAAAATTGCCCTTTTTTCAGGGAAGGGTGCTGTCTTGCTACACTTTTTGGCACAACTGATGAATGCTTGCTTTTTAACACGCACCATTTTTCTCATAACAGACAGAAGCTTCCCTTCTAAGAACAAGAGCAGGATCAGATCATCATCACTAGGACGGAGACAGCAACGATTCAGCACCACAAAGAAGATTTGAAGTTCCAACCAGGTGAGGGCTCGCCCACAATTAATGTGTGAAATCACTAAGCACTTTTCCATTTTCAATCCACCGTTTATGTTGTATGATGAACTTGGTTTTAACAAATGTTTTTACTTTTAATAATACAAACACAACAATGGTCCCAGGCAAGGAGACAAAGAATAGTAGAAAAATAAATATAGACTCAGTCAGTTCTATATTGCCGAAGACATGCCCAGCCGGACAGAGGTCTCCAAAGTATTTACTTGAATAAAAGTTTTGAAACACAAAATAACACCTTCAGCAATTAACGTGCGTGGGGCACAAGCCGGTACCCAACCACGACGATACAAAGACACATACAACACACAAAAGGGCTTGCAAGGCAAGAGCGGCAATCTCTGTAGAAATGCAGTTATACAGAGAGATTCTTATAGGTACCATTACATAGCATTGTGTAGTAATTCTTTTCACAGGTATATGGTACTCAAAGGGTCGACGGCGTTTCGGACCCCCTACTAAATGATGGGGTCCATCATCAGGACAAAACAATAGTTGCCTTAGAATATAAGCCTCTTTAGCCTAAGGAGGAAGAAGGGGGGGAACAGACATATATTTAGTTTAACCAATCACATAACATAATCATAAGGAATATGGTGACATTGTGCTGTGGTTATACTAAAAATCGCTTATTTCCGGAGCGGAGACAGCGAGTGATGTTTAAATTAAAGTGTTCGCAGGCATGCGACTGAGTGACTGAAAACATACTTTTGGTGACTTTTGGTGACAGGCGTACAACTGTGATGCCCGAATTGTGAAGAGTGTACGTGAGTGTTTGACGAAGTTAAAAAATGGGGCACCAATGAGAAGTTACATCAGTGCTAAACAAAAACGGCGCAGTGAGACAGTTCAGTTTCAAGGAGAGAAAGTTGTAGAAAGAAGAATTGCGTGGGCTCACCAAGAGAGCGCGAGATGAGAAGCTCACAAGGGAGCTTGAGATGAATTCAATTCAGCAGGGCCGGGGACTTCGACTGATAATGTCGAGGACATGGAGTAGCTAAAGTGAGGGAAGGTAAAATTCAGTGAGGAGTCAGCAGAGTTCAACTGTGCTCATGAGGAAAAACGGGAGCCGGTCATGCTTGTGGGTGAGAAATGGCTTACCAGGGAAATAATTATTTATTTGCTGTGTTCTTGGGCCCAGGGGCAGAGCACGCAAATTACCAAATGTCCGCGTGTATCTGTATAGGAAGGGATACAGGTTTTAGGAAACAGAACGGGTGTAACCAGAGGCGTGTGTGGCCAGAGTATTAGGGATGCTTACCGCAATCCGGATACTACCGGTAGCGCCGAGTCGCGCTGGGGGTCATGAAGCCAGGGGTGGCCTGCAGGAGAATAAATACTTAATTAGGGCCTATTTAGTCAAATGGGCTTGTGGGTTTGGGTGATCATACGAGCTTGGGCATAGCGCGAGGTGCAGTCTTACCGGGTCAGTCGGCAGCAATGGATTTCCTGGCTAAGGGTATCATGTGACCGACACAACACGGTTGCTCATTGGCACTGGTTGGTGCATAAAAATAGAGGAAGGACTACACATCGGTAGCCATATTGGATGAAAAAAGTAAAGGCAGAAGATAGATAAAGGGTGCCAACACGTGACATTTGTGACAATAAAAACAAGTTACGTAAAGTACATTTAAGTCATGGGAGCGTATTTACAGAGTCTGTTAAGAAACACATTTCTTCCACTTGAGTTTTTTAGAGGAGGTAGTGTGCAGAGCAAGGTCAGATTAAAGTGGTCCATTCCTCTTGCTGGTTAAGACCAGAGTTCAGACTATCTGTCCTTATTATCCATTTTAGTTCTTCCTTGTTGAGCAAAAGATTGAGGTCACCGCCTCGAGGTGGTATTGTCACTTGGTTTATCACCATCCAATGAATGTCATTTTCCGTGTGCTGCTTGGAGGTGAAGTGCTCAACCAAAGGCGCATTGGGAGTCCTACAGCGTATTCTGCTCCGGTGTTGGGAGATAAGAAGCTTGACTTTTTGTTTGGTTTGTCCCACATAAATGAGGTCACAAGGGCATAAAATTGCATATATAACATTGCAGCTGTTGCAGTTTGTAAATGTTTTCAACACATTTCTAATTTCCTTCTATACAAATTCTTTCCCCTCAATAGTGAAATCACACACCACACAGTTACCACATTTTGAATGGCCCCTAAGAGGTGTTGTAGCCCAGTGGTCATCAATCTTTCTTTTTAGGGGTGCAGTGGATGGTAAAGCTGCTCTCACTAGGTGGTCTTTGATGTTTTTGCTTTTTTTAAAAGCAAAGAGTGGATGTTCCCAGTTTAGTTGGCCCGAATTTAGAATATGCCAATTCTTTTTTATGGTTTTCTTGATTTTGTTGGAGACAGTGGAGAAGGTTGTCACACAAACCAGTTTGTTTGTAGTGGGTTTGGGTTTTTGTTCCAAAAGGGCCTCGCGCGGACAGTACCATGCGCGTTTCATAGAGTTCTTAATGAGGCGACGAGGGTAGCCCCTTTGTTTCAGTTTGGTGGCCAGAATGCTCGCCTCAGAGAAATAGTCCTCTTTGTGGAAGTTATTCCTTCTCAGACGAAGGAACTGTGAGTATGGCAAGCTATCTTTCAATGCCCTAGGATGGCAACTATTGTAGCTCAAAAGAGTATTTCTCTTGGTTGGTTTACGGTATAAGGAAGTATATAGTAGCCCATCCTGGTGCTGGATGTTTAGGTCCAAAAAGGGGATATTTGTTTTGCTGTGGGTAAGGGTGAATGTCAGACCACTGCAGTTATTGTTTAGCCAATGTAGTAGGGCAGGAAATGTGTCAGTGTCTCCACTCCATATCAGGAAGACGTCGTCTATATAACGTCTCCATGTAAGGATGCCTTGGTTAAATGGGTTGCTGTCAACGAGAATCGTATTGCACTCAAGCCAATCCATATAGAGAATGGCTAGAGTGGGCGCAAAAATGGCTCCCATGGAGGTGCCACAGACCTGTTGATAGTATTGGTTGTCGTATGTGAAGAAATTTTGCGTGAGGCAGATTTCAAGGAGCTGAATTATAAACAATGTGGGTACCCTATGGGGGCGTGTTCTTTGGTTAAGGATAGCCTCCATTACAGACAGTGACTCTCTCTGTGGAATGTTCGTATATAACAATTCGACGTCGAGAGTACATAGGGTCTCGGTGTCGTGATTGAAAGGGTGATTTTCAATAAGATTTATCATATGTGTGCTATCTTTTATATAGCATTTTGGTTGCTGGGACAAAATCTTTTAAGAAAAAGTTTACGTAGTGGCCCAATGGTTCCAATACCGAACCGCATCCAGATACAATCGGGCGGCCTGGAGGTTGGTCAAGCCTCTTGTGCACTTTGGGCAAGGTATAGATAACAGGGGTTCTTGGAGCGAGAGTGTTTAGAAAATCATACTCATGTTTGGTCAAATAACCATCATCCAAGGCCTCCGTGGTGATAACTCTGATCAGTGCTTGAATTTCCCTTGTGGGATTAGTTGGAAGTCTGCAATAATGGTCAGTGTTTGATACTTGACGTAATAGTTCGTCTTTGTAGTTATCGATATTTTGCAGCACAATTCCACCACCCTTGTGCTGCAAAATATTGATAACTACAAAGACAAACTATTACGTCAAGTATCAAACACTGAACATTATTGCAGACTTCCCACTAATCCCACAAGGGAAATTCAAGCACTGATCAGAGTTATCACCACGGAGGCCTTGGATGATGGTTATTTGACCAAACATGAGTATGATTTTCTAAACACTCTCACTCCAAGAACCCCTGTTATCTATACCTTGCCCAAAGTGCACAAGAGGCTTGACCAACCTCCAGGCTGCCCGATTGTATCTGGATGCGGTTCGGTATTGGAACCATTGGGCCACTACATAAACTTTTTCTTAAAAGATTTTGTCCCAGCAACCAAATGCTATATAAAAGATAGCACACATATGATAAATCTTATTGAAAATCACCCTTTCAATCACGACACCGAGACCCTATGTACTCTCGACGTCGAATCGTTATATACGAACATTCCACAGAGAGAGTCACTGTCTGTAATGGAGGCTATCCTTAACCAAAGAACACGCCCCCATAGGGTACCCACATTGTTTATAATTCAGCTCCTTGAAATCTGCCTCACGCAAAATTTCTTCACATACGACAACCAATACTATCAACAGGTCCGTGGCACCTCCATGGGAGCCATTTTTGCGCCCACTCTAGCCATTCTCTATATGGATTGGCTTGAGTGCAATACGATTCTCGTTGACAGCAACCCATTTAACCAAGGCATCCTTACATGGAGACGTTATATAGACGACGTCTTCATGATATGGAGTGGAGACACTGACACATTTCCTGCCCTACTACATTGGCTAAACACTAACTGCAGTGGTCTGACATTCACCCTTACCCACATAAAAACAAATATCCCCTTTTTGGACCTAAACATCCAGCACCAGGATGGGCTACTATATACTTCCTTATACCGTAAACCAACTGAGAGAAATACTCTTTTGAACTACAATAGTTGCCATCCTAGGGCATTGAAAGATAGCTTGCCATACTCACAGTTCCTTCGTCTGAGAAGGAATAACTTCCACAAAGAGGACTGTTTCTCTGAGGCGAGCATTCTGGCCACCAAACTGAAACAAAGGGGCTACCCTCGTCGCCTCATTAACAACTCTATGAAACGCGCATGGTACTGTCCGCGCGAGGCCCTTTTGGAACAAAAACCCAAACCCACTACAAACAAACTGGTTTGTGTGATGACCTTCTCCACTGTCTCCAACAAAATCAAGAAAACCATAAAAAAGAATTGGCATATTCTAAATTCGGGCCAACTAAACTGGGAACATCCACTCTTTGCTTTTAAAAAAAGCAAAAACATCAAAGACCACCTAGTGAGAGCAGCTTTACCATCCACTGCACCCCTAAAAAGAACGATTGATGACCACTGGGCTACAACACCTCTTAGGGGCCATTCAAAATGTGGTAACTGTGTGGTGTGTGATTTCACTATTGAGGGGAAAGAATTTGTATGCAAGGAAATTAGAAATGTGTTGAAAACATTTACAAACTGCAACAGCTGCAATGTTATATATGCAATTTTATGCCCTTGTGACCTCATTTATGTGGGACAAACCAAACAAAAAGTCAAGCTTCGCATCTCCCAAGACCGGAGCAGAATACGCTGTAGGACTCCCAATGCGCCTTTGGTTGAGCACTTCACCTCCAAGCAGCACACGGAAAATGACATTCGTTGGACGGTGATAAACCAAGTGACAATACCACCTCGAGGCGGTGACCTCAATCTTTTGCTCAACAAGGTAGAACTAAAATGGATAATAAGGACAGACAGTCTGAACTTTGGTCTTAACCAGCAAGAGGAATGGACCACTTTAATCTGACCTTGCTCTGCACACTACCTCCTCTAAAAAACTCAAGTGGAAGAAATGTATTTCTTAACAGACTCTGTAAATACGCTCCCATGACTTAAATGTACTTTACGTAACTTGTTTTTATTGTCACAAATGTCACGTGCTGGCACCCTTTATCTATCTTCTGCCTTTACTTTTTTCATCCAATATGGCTACCGATGTGTAGTCCTTCCTCTATTTTTATGCACCAACCAGCGCCAATGAGCAACCGTGTTATAATGGTGTCGGTCACATGATACCCTTAGCCAGGAAATCCATTGCTGCCGACTGACCCGGTAAGACTGCACCTCGCGCTATGCCCAAGCTCGTATGATCACCCAAATCCACAAGCCCATTTGACCTAATAGGCCCTAATTAAGTATTTATTCTCCTGCAGGCCACCCCTGGCTCCATGACCCCCAGCGCGACTCGGCGCTACCGGTAGTATCCGGATTACAGTAAGCATCCCTAATACTCTGGCCACACACGCCTCTGGTTACACCCGTTCTGTTTCCTAAAACCTGTATCCCTTCCTATACAGATACACGCGGACATTTGGTAATTTGCGTGCTCCGCCCCTGGGCCCAAGAACACAGCTAATAAATAATTATTTCCCTGGTAAGCCATTTCTCACCCACAAGCGTGACCGGCTCCCGTTTTTCCTCATGAGCACAGTTGAACTCTGCTGACTCCTCACTGAATTTTACCTTCCCTCACTTTAGCTACTCCATGTCCTCGACATTATCAGTCGAAGTCTCCGGCCCTGCTGAATTGAATTCATCTCAAGCTCCCTTGTGAGCTTCTCATCTCGCGCTCTCTTGGTGAGCCCACGCAATTCTTCTTTCTACAACTTTCTCTCCTTGAAACTGAACTGTCTCACTGCACCGTTTTTGTTTAGCACTGATGTAACTTCTCATTGGTGCCCCATTTTTTAACTTCGTCAAACACTCACGTACACTCTTCACAATTCGGGCATCATAGTTGTACGCCTGTCACCAAAAGTCACCAAAAGTATGTTTTCAGTCAATCAGTCGCATGCCTGCGAACACTTTAATGTAAACATCATTCGCTGTCTCCGCTCCAGAAAATAAGCGATTTTTAGTATAACCACAGCACAATGTCACCATATTCCTTATGATTATGTTATGTGATTGGTTAAACTAAATATATGTCTGTTCCCCCCCTTCTTCCTCCTTAGGCTAACGAGGCTTATATTCTAAGGCAACTATTGTTTTGTCCTGATGATGGACCCCATCATTTAGTAGGGGGTCCAAAACGCCGTCGACCCTTTGAGTACCATATACCTGTGAAAAGAATTACTACACAATGCTATGTAATGGTACCTATAAGAATCTCTCTGTATAACTGCATTTCTGCAGAGATTGCCGCTCTTGCCTTGCAAGCCCTTTTGTGTGTGGTTTGTGTCTTTGTATCGTCGTGGTTGGGTACAGGCTTGTGCCCCACGCACGTGAATTGCTGAAGGTGTTATTTTGTGTTTCAAAACTTTTATTCAAGTAAATACTTTGGAGACCTCTGTCCGGCTGGGCATGTCTTCGGCAATATAGAACTGACTGAGTCTATATTTATTTTTCTACTATTCTTTGTCTCCTTGCCTGGGACCATTGTTGTGTTTGTATAATAAGTTCCCCAAGGTCCCTCGCTGATACTATTGGGGTCCCTTGTTGTTTAAAATAGTTTACTTTTAAAAAAGCTTTAAAACTTACATTGACTCTGTGTTTTTTGGTCATGAGTGAGTGAGCGAAAGTGTTTGCAATTTGCAAGCATGAGTACGTGGCTCTGACAGTTCTGGACTCTGACTCCATAGTCTTATGTCCTGGGTTGGATAATCATTGGGGATCAATCATCGATGAATTAGGGAGCTAAATGACTCTGCCACACTAGCTAGTCAGTAAGGAGATTGGGGGTTCAAATTCTGTTATGACTGAGGTATGTGGAAAGTCTAACTGCGCCTATTATAATTGATAAACAATGCACTATTTAGTGTCCATAGTTCTGTTTGTGCAGAATTGTCCCTGCAACAATAGTAGTATGGATTGTCCTCCTATCCAATCAAAAAGTAAACTAGTATCTTATTCTTTCTTGGTGGTCATTGACATTTTATTGTTGGGAATTGTCAAAGCATAAACATTTAGAAGACTTCAAAAGAGATTATGGACAACCCAGAGGACTGCACTCAGTGCATAGAGCTATTGCTGAATAGAATGGGAGTTTCGTTTAAAACCTTTTGCCAACTGTGCAAGCTTAGTTAGCTACACAGACAGACTAATAATAATAATCTAGTAGTACCACAGGGAGTCATAGTAGAGGCAGGATAAGAATTTAGAAACAGTCTACAAGAAGATCAAAGATGATTTAGAAAAAATCAAATGAGGAACGTTAGTAAAAAATAGGTACTCTAAAAGATAGGGAAGTATAATTATTAATATTAACATGAAAACTTACTGGGGCAAGCAGAGGAGCCCTCGCCGGATTGATCCTGGCCTTCTTGTTCCTGCTCCACCGGCGCCGCTACCTCCTCCTCTTTCCTCTTGCCCCTGGGGGGAGCTGATGTACAACATGAAAGAAAGACCCAAACATGGATGATTGTTGTCAACCAAATCAAACATTTCAAAAAAACAATAACAAATTATTTCGGGGAAATAGCAAATAGACATCAATTGCACTACATTTATTGACCTATCTGATGTGGTCTACTAGGATATTAGTATTGCTGGATTAATGGACTGTCGACTTCGAAAGTTATGTAACTCACTAAACCAACTACAAAAAGGTTTGACTAGGACTGGCAGGCAGCACTCCGCTGCACGCAAAGTGACAGACAAAGTCCATCGTGATTGCAGACCAGTGAAAACACTAAAAAGTTAGTTTCCTACTACATAACCAGCCATTAAAATACTCAAACTATCAATCCACCACCACTATCTCTTCTTAGTGGCAGGTGTACAAAGGAAGGACAGGACTTGAGTCTCTAGGGGCAGATTTACAAGTCCCTTGCTTCTCTTTTGCTCCGTTGTTGCGTGACTTTTGTGATGCAGCGGGAGCGCAAAAGAGGCGCCATGGTGCAGGGTATATTAACAACGTGACGCATCTGGGAGATGCATCACGTTGTAAAGCCCTGCGCCGTCAGGGGACGTTTCCGTAGCAAGGGAGGGCGTTCTTGCACAGGAACGCATCCTAAAAGTGGCTGAGTGAAATCTACAAGATTTCACTCAGTCACTTTTAGGCCAATGCTGCGTCACTCATAACCCTGCGCCTGCTTGAAGCAGACGTATGGCTTGATGCAGCATTGGGGAGATAGGGCACCCCAGAGCATTGCTGGAGTTGTGTCGTGGTTGCAACTCCAGCAATGCGCCGCCTTTAGGGCACAGATGCGTGATGCTTCTGTGTCGTTTTTGCCCCATGGTGCACCGCATTGTAAATGCGGCGCACCATGGGTGGTGGAGGCGTGGCACACAATTACTGGCACATCCCTGTTAATTTGCAGGGATGCGCCAGTAATTGTAAATCTGCCCCTTAGTGTCTAGCATTAAGCAGTTCTGTAAAGTACACTCATACATAATTACTCAGGCCAATGAAATGAGCACAAAATCGAAAACAAATAAGCATAATAGCACCGCCACTGAGCAGGAGAGCAGTGCTCCTGAAATGCAATCACAGAAGATCTTGAAACATAATTTACCTACAATGTAATCAGCAGCATTATTGCTCTTCGGAAAAAACAAACATTTGCAATATGATAACACATAGAGCAGGAGAAAACAGAGTAGTGATTAAATAGCTACTACTACTCACCAAGCCCGGGGATCTCAACGCCTAGCAGGTCGAGCAGGTCGTGTTCACGGTCCAGAAGGTCCGACCACCGGTGCGTGGCCTGGCTGTAGGTGCACCGGACCCGAGAGTGTTTATACATGGCCCGGCACACCTTCTCTCACAGCTTCCGACGCTCCCAGAGCCCGTACCCGCTAGCGATCCTGCCGCCTGCCGCGATGGTCTTGGGGAGGCGGAGCTGCACATAATAAAACAGTGCGCCCACCTCCTCCGCGCTGAAGATCTCCCGAGCTGTGACTTGCTCCCCCCTCAACCCGCATGGGAGCCGGGAACGGGGTGCGGGACTCTTCCCCTTGTCAGGCTGCTTCCCGGCTCCCTTTGTTATGGTCTGGACAGGAAGTAAATAAAGAATAGGAAAGAGAATAGGGAAAAAGTAAAGAAAAGGAAAGAGTTTAAAAAAGTAGTTTTAAATTAACCAAAAGTAGAAGAAAACACAAATTATAGATCTAGAAAAATAGAGGGATAGATAACAAGTAAAAAAGATCCAAAAAAACTTCAAACAAACAAAGGATGGCAAAGATTGAAGCAGGATAGAAAAAGCATGCCCAGAACCATAGCAATGAACGAAAAACAAGATGGCCACACCCATTGAGGACCGCGTGGGTAAGTTTGCGTGATATTTCCCCGGAGAGTACGCAAAAACACACGTGAACTCATAATAGCGCGCCGCACACAACACGAGATTGCCAATAGCGCCCGGAAACGGAATTACGCAACGCGCACAAGATGGCTGCGCCAATGTATGACCACATGGGTAACTTTGCGGTCGGTGCACTGCAAGCGGCCCGCGAATACGAAAAACTCCGCAAACACGCAAAAAATCTGCCAATTTGCACGAATTCGTGAATTTTGCAGATCGCGAATTCGCTTTCGCGCGAATTCACAGACCGCGAATTCGCAAATTTCGCCCATACTTAGTAATTAATCTCCAGGCAATACAAATATTCACAAGCTCTCCTGCTTTCCTAATATAAGTCAAGAGGACCAAGGTAATCTACTGACAAAAGTCGTTATGTTCACCAAATGTAATCTGCCCCCAAAGTTCCTAAGAGTCGTTTTTACCCTCTTTTCAGATCTAGTATTGTTACTTCTCAATCAATCCATCAATACTGGGTCTGCCCCCAGATTTTTCAAGAGAGCAATTGTTGTGCCAGTACAAAAGAAAGCAGGGCTAGATCCACTTGACATGAAAAACTATTGAACTGTTTCCCTCCTGCCATGTTTGGCAAAATTACACGAGGCACATGTAGCCCTCCATCTATGCTCACTTTTAGAGGACTCAGATTTCCTTGAACCCTGTCAAGCGGGTTTCCGGACTGCACACTCTACAGAAGCAGTAATCATATCAGTAGTAGATTATATGCGAAAGGAAGTAGACAGTGGTTCTGTTACTACTTGATCTGTCTGCGGCATTTGACACGGTAGACCATATTCTCTTGGCCTCCAACTGGATTATTTCATTTCTGAGTGACAGACTCCGATTGGTTAGATTACCACCTTTTAATTTGGCTGAGGTACATTTGAATTGTGGGATGCCGCAGGGTTCATCTCTTTCTCCTCATCTATTTAACATCCACATCCGCCCCTTGGTCAACTTTCTTAAACACAAGAAAATCAATCTTTTTAACTATACTTATGACATGCAATTGTTATTTACTATCAATGATATCTCCACGTCCAGACAACAGTTACAAGACACCATGATGTTCATCCAGGATTGGATAAACAGTAACCACCTGAAGTTAAATTCTGATAAAACGGAAATAGTTATCCCTAAATATATGACTGATCACTGGAATCCCTCCTTCTGGCCCAGTGAGATGGGTCAACCTCCTCTGCCCAAAAAGTCGGTAAAAACCTCAGTATCATCATTGATGGGGAGTTATCATGCCAGCAGCAGGTTGGAGCAGTGGCATCTTCCAGTTTTTTTCAACTTTGATGCATAAAGAAGATAAAATATTTCCATACCAGTGATGCCTTGATCCAAGTAATAAAAGCTTTAGTCATGTCTAGAATTGACTAAGCCAACTCTCTCTATTTGGGTCTCCCCAAATTCCTTAATCGTAGGCTTCAGCTGATTCAAAACCAGGCCGCCCAGTTGATATATCATCTGCCCAACTATGGTCATATTTTTCAGGTGACTAAGGACATCCACTGGTTGCCAGTCAAAAAGAGAACAATGTTCAAGGTGTGCTGTGCAGTCTTTAAGTCCTTGTATATGAACTGTCCTGCCTTTGTTAAATCTCAAGTTATTAGATACCGCATTTCAAGAGAACTGAGATCTCGTCACCTACACTATGTTGTTATTCCCTTATGCAAAAAAAAGGACAGGAGGGTGTAGGTGCTCCGTCATTACTCCTTGAGCATGTAATACATTGTCATTTGAACTAAGGACCACTACTAACTATGCTAGATTTAGACAGCTACTGAAGACAGGGGGGCAGATTTACAAGCCCCTTGCGCCTCTTTTGTGCCGCCGTTGCATCACTTTTGTGACGCAGCGGCGGCGCAAAAGATGCGCCATGGTGCAGGGTATTAACAATGTGACGCATCTGGGAGATGCGTCACGTTGTAAAGCCCTGCGCCATAAGGAGGCGTTCCGACGCAGGGGGGGGGGAGTACCGGCGCAGGAACGCCTCCTAAAAGTGGCTGAGTGAAATCTACAAGATTTCACTCATTCACTTTTAGGCCAATGCTGCATCAAAACCCTGGGCCTGCTTGAAGCAGGCGTAAGGCTTGACGCAGCATTTTCCAGATAGGGCCCCCAAAGCAATGCTGGAGCTGTGTCACGCTTGCGATGCAACTCCAGCAAAGCGCCGCTTTTACTGCACAGATGCGTGTCGCATCTGTGCCGTTTTTGCCCCATGGTGCGCCGCATTGTAAATGCGGCTCATCATGGGTGGTGGAGCTGCGGCGCACAATTACTGGCGCATCCCTGCTAATTTGCAGGGGTGCGCCAGTAATTGTAAATCTGCCCCATGGTTCTTTAAACAGGCGTACCAATAACTGTGACTCAATGTCCAATTAGCTACCGAGTGACATGCGACCGGTTGGTGAACATGCGCTCTAGAAATTCGCAGAAACATAACATAGCCATCACAAGAATTTTGGGTTCTTACCCCTCATCTGCATTAACCATCTGAAGAGCCTGTGTTCTATCTGAACTCAGAAGTGAGTCGCAAACAAGTAGGATCTTAGCTTCTTCAGTGCCCAGACCACGGCAAAAGCTTCCCCTTTAATTGCACTCCACCTCTTTTCCCTAGGAAAAACCCTCCAGCTAATGATCGCCACAGGTTGCTCCAAGCCCTCTTCGTTCAGCTGTGATAATACTGCCCCCACACTATGATCTGAAGCATCTGTCTACACAACAACATTTGGGTGCCTTGAGCAGAGGCGCTATGCACATGCTGCCTTCAGGGCATCAAAAGTGGTCTGGTAAGCCTCAGTCCAGATCATCTTCCTGGGCTACTCCCTGGAAGTAAGTCTTGTCAAGGGGGAAACAATGGTGCCATAGCCCTTGACAAATCTCCTGTAATAATTGTCAATCAAAATCACTAGGCAAATAAACAGTCAAATGAAGATAGAAGAAGACCTAAATCAAAAGAACTAATCAAAAAACAACTTAATGTGACAATCAAATATCTAAATACGTCTTTTTATTCTTTTTAAAATTATGAAAAAAGGTGGCTAAAAAATATCAGACAATACATTGTACATAAAGACAATAACAATTATTTGTGTATAAGAACAATGAAAAATGTTTGCATCAATGAATATTACTTGGAAATGTGGTGCCTATAGGTTGTTATCCAACTTTCAAATAAACTTGGAAGCTCCCTGCTGATCTAGCTCCTTAGCTCTGGGGCTGGGATGTGCATCTGTCTTGGTGATGGCATTGAGCCCATGGTAGTACACACAGAACAACAGTTCAGGCATGGCACTTGGCGCAGCTGCTTTTGGGACCAAGACCCTGGGTTGGCACAAGGACTACTGGATAGCTCTATCACTCGATAACACTAGCTTCTTTGAAACCTTTCCTTGATGCTGGCTTTGATCTTGTCAGTCAACCTGTAGATCTTGTGTTTCACAGGTGACTTATTCCCAGTATCCACATAATGAGTACACCAATGTGTGACTGTTAGGGTAAAAAAGAACAGAGAGGCAAACTGTCCCAGCAACTGGCAACAGTCATTCTGCTGTTCCAGGGTCAGGGTAGTGGAGAGGTTCACACCCTCCATGGACCCATCCTGCTCCTTAGAAAACAGGAGGTTAGGCTGAGGTTCACTTTCCTTTTCCACCCCATCCTCTGTAGCCAAGAGCATGGTCAATTCTGACCTCTCAAACTATGGTTCGAGGAGGTTTACGTGTAGGACCCTTAAAGGGTTATTTAGAGTCTGGAAGTCCACCAGGTAGGTGACATCACTCTTGGCTTCCCTTACTTCAAAAGGCCCAGACCACTTGTCCTTTGAAGTGCAGGGCTCCACTGGGGTCATGACCAGGCTGAAACTCAATCAGAGTGGTGTTCTGATCATACCAGTGTTACGTGTCCTTCTGGTTTGCCTCTAGGTTCGCCGGAGCGAGTTTCCTGAAGCGTGCTGTCTGGTTTTGGAAGGGAAGCATGTAGCTAAATACATCCTGGGGGGCATCCTGAGAGCTTTCTCCCAACCTTACTTCATCAGACTAAGAGTTCCTCTCAAAGGTTGCCCTTGCAGCAGCTCAAAAGAGCTAAATTCAACCCCCTTCTGTAATACCGCCCTGTAAGCAAACAAAAGGCGTGGTAAGAGGATGACCCACTTACACCTCATGGAGTCTGACAGACCTCCAAACATGCCCTTGAGGTTATGCTTGAACCTTTCAACCAAACCATTAACTTGGGGGTGGTACAGAGTAGTGAATTTGCAGTTCCCCTCACATACCTCCCACAAGGCCTTCTTGTATTTGGACATGAATTTGAACCCCTGGTCAGACACCAGCTCCTTGGGGAAAGCCACATGGGAAAAAATCTCCATCAGTGCCCAGACCTCTACAGGTGCTGTAATTGTCCTCAGAGTGATAGCTTCCGGGTACCAGTTGGCATGGTCCACAAAGACCAGGATGAACCTGTTGTCCATGGCTTTCGTAGGGTCCAGAGGCTCCACAATATAGATGCCCACCTACTCAAAAGAGGTGCTTACAGCAGGGAAAGGTTGGAGTGGAGCCTTACGCCTCCCTCTACTCTTCCCACATGCCTGGCAAGTTTTGCAAGACCTGCAATGTGCATCAGAGTGCCTTTGCACTGGGACTAACAGAAATGGGTAATAATCCTTTCAAAGGTCTTGTCCTGACCCAAATGTCCTGCCAAAGGCACATCATGCACCAGACCCAGTAGGAAGCTTCTGAAGTGCTGGGGAACCACCAGCACATGGGCTGCCCAAGGCATAGCAACCTTAGGCTCACTATACAGGTGACCATTCTCCCAGTAGATCATATACCAGTACCAGTAGCAATGGCAGCTGCCATCTGCCACAGACCCTCAATAGAAGGGCACTCCAGCTGCTCCTTGCCAAATTCCTCCCTGATGGGAGCCCCTTCTTGCTGCTAATGGGTCAGCTTAGGCAAGTCTCCCAGTTCAGCCAGTTGATATCCTGTAGGTTCCAGGGCATCCCCCTCAAGGTCAGTTTCCTCCAGGACTGTGGGTACTTCTTGGATGGGTTCCCCAAGCCCTTTGCTCCTCCTCTTTCTGGCAGACACCTTGGCAACCGTTTAGGCTCCAGGTCCCTCTGGTCATGCTTACTGGCTGCCTTATACTGAGTGGTCAGACAGGCCCACCATCTCCAAGTATGACCTACGTTCCACCTCACTCCAAGGGGACTCTTGTAGGTCATTACCTTGCAGACAATCAACAGGCATATGGACACAGAGCTACTGTCAAGGAACCTGAGGCACCCCCATTCAAAGGTGAACCTTTTCCACCTTATAGTGGCGCTCAGAGTTGTCCATTGCTACTACTTGGTGAAACACATAAGGACCACCTGCTCTTCAGACACCAGGTGATACCTGATAGTAGTCACGGTGGCTCCTGTGTCTCTCAGAGCCTCCACCCTCTTTCCATTGATGGTCGCCCACTGCCTGCCCTTCTTAGTGTTCTCAGGCATGAGGGTTCTCTGGACCATCACACTGTCCCCTAGTGAGACAAAGTTCATCACAACTAGCTACCACATAACACATGGCACATAACACATAACATAACTCTCCTGCTCTCCCTTGACCAACCTTACAATATCCTCTTTACAAATTCCCTTTACATTGGCCAAAAGCTTTTACAGTAAAATACCATACCCACAAATTTTCCAGCAATTGATACCAGCAAACACTGCTTCCCAAAAACTCCATCACATATCTCACTTCATCGTCTTGCTGCATCTGCATACCAGCATGCCCCCTCCCTCCTCTTCACCCCTCCTCTTCACCCTGTAATTTCACAAATTTAGTGTAGACTGCCCAGTATGACCTCCTCTTAGATACTGCTTATGAATGTTCCATCAGTGTTTTCACTTGTATCCAATGTTCTACAAATCTGGCAGTACTGCTGTTACTGACTTGTTCTCTTCTGGGGCCAAACCACAGAAATTCCTCTACTGTAAATGATACAGCATGCAGTGGCGGTGCGTCCATTGGGGCGTTGGGGCGTTGCCTCACCGACGATCGTCACAAAATTGCCACCAACTCCATAAAAGTAAAAAACAAAGTCTTGTTGTGGTGTTTTTATTTGATTTCAGCTACGCTACCCGCAGGCTGCTACTGGGACACGCCCGACTGCAAGAGGATGCGGACAGCGCTGAAGGGGCGGGGGCTGAGGCAGGTCTGCTTGAGTGACAGACTCAACACAGTTGAGCCTGGACATGGGCACACTACTACCTTCCCGCACAGCGACTGGTGAGAGAGAGGGACAGGGTGCTTAGCTTCAGACAGGGCGGTAATTAATCCTGCTCTTAGCCAATCCTGGTGCTGCAAGCAGCACCAGGATTGGCTAAGACATCACGCTCCCTGAGCCTGAGGGCAGGCATACCACACATTGGGTGCCATGTGTGGGTGGTGCACTGCCGCACTGGTATGGCCAATCACTGTGGCTATTTGTGAAGCCATGCAGTAGTGATTAGCCATTTCGTTCCTGGGACGTTGCAGCGCAGCTGTCACGTCACCGCGTTACCACACAACACCACACAGATGGCAGATTCGACCTCGTGCTGGTGTCAAGAGTAGTACTGCTCCCGGTGGGTGGCTCGTATGTATCGTGAAGTGATTCGTGTAGTAGCACTCTAGAAGGTAAGAATAATAACCGGCTCTTGCTTTTAAAGTAAATATCTTCTTCTTTTGACGCTGCCCCCTCTTTTGCTTGTCCCAAATCATGGAAGTAGTAATACGATGCTGGCCATTGCCCTCGGAATGCCTTCTCTAATGTCTCATAAATAAAACAAAGACTTACCAGTTTCACCTACGCTACGAACCTTATGCTTCGCCCGCACTGAGAGCTTTCTGTCCACGTTGCCTCGCCCTCGACCTCGTGGCTGATTTCACTCATATTGCTTGCGCCTGCCCGCTCTCCGCCCTCACCAATCTGGACATATATTGCACAACACTTCTGTCTGCGATGTGGCATGGCGAGCGTGAGGACCAAAGATGCTTAGCCTTCCTTTCAGTAGACATGAGTCTAAGATACCACGCCACTGCCGTGGGTGAACCTCATGTAACACGCTCATAAACACTAGCCATGAATGTTCCACATTACTTGATGATTGCCTCACGATAACATCTTGAGCACTGCAATTATCAAGTAATCTGGAACATTCATGGCAAGTGGTTATGAGCCCCCTTTCAAGAGTGTGTGGGGTTATTGTATTCTGAGAATGGTTTCTACTGAGAATAAAGCGCAGCTCCTCCGATTCCTGCACTTTTTACCCGTGATCGGTAACGGATGCAGCAGCCACATGTATGGCATTACACTGACTGAAGCATTTACAGTGTGAATAGACGGGGCTGGGGCGACTGCCTGTACTCACTGACTCACTGAAGTTTTCTTAAACAGAAAGCAGCTTATCTTCCTTTAAGGAACTCTGGCTGGCGGCTGCTTTTAAAAAAGATTACTTTATGAATTGTAGCACCAAAAATGTGTATATTTACCAACTAAAAGGAGAGAGGAAATAGGGAAAACACCACAAATGCTTCAGAGTACTGAAGGCAATAAAACGAAGTCAGTTTTCCAAACCTGAAACAATGAAACAGGTTACTCAATCACAACCCAGCCATTTTAGGAGCCTAAAGTTCTCAGGCCAGACGTATTTCTGCACACAAACCTGGGGTGCGGATTGGGCCTAGCCTGCCCAGCCAAAGGTGGCATAATCCATCACACCCCCTCCTCCCCAGTAGCACTACCTGATTTTGTCCCTGTGAAGACAGATTGCGGAGTTTACCCCCTGTCTGCCCCCCATTTCTGTGGATTTCACAGACTCTCTTTTCTTGTGAAAAGTGTCATTATCTGTTGTTTGTTGCTGTGTACCTTGGGAGTGTTCTTTTATGGGGTTGTGCGAGACGCTTTAGTGTGTCTGCCTGCCAACTTGTCATAAAAAAACTGTCAGCATTTTGCATGCTGCTTTTGTTGCCTTGATTGCCAAAAACAACACAGCTCCTCTAGAAAAAAGGTTTGGTGTTAGTTTGTAGCCTGGGGATGCCAGCTAACACCACTCTGTGCCTTTTTCCTGCTGCAGTGCAAAGAGAACATATGCATGTGTTTTGCTTGGGGTTAGGCTGGTACTGGTGCGCTTACGCTTGTGAGTGGTGTGCAGTTGTTCTTCTGCTGTTTATAGGTTCCGGACTGTGTGCTTCAGTGTCTGCTGCTGGGTTTTGTACCTTGTTTATGTTCCTGGGAATGTTGGTATGTGTGGGGCGACATTACCTTTTCCCTGCTATCTTTTTCCACCGAAACAGTTTGCTGCCATTCAGCATGCCTGTGCTGCAGTTGTGGGTTGCTTGGAACAGACACTAAAGAACAAAAGGGTTGTCAAGTGAGGAGGTGTATCACACTGTGACTACACAGCACCCACGCCTTCATTTCTGCTGCTTTACAAAATGAAACCAAGCATCCTGCCATTGCTTTAGCTAATGCACCTATCGCTGCGTCTGAGATTAAAGGAGTTTGTCCATTAGCGAGGTTGTTTTTCAATACTATGTGCAGCGCTCCACATTTACCCTATCATCGCCTGGAAATTGTCACAGCTCTTTGTTGGTAAAAGTGGTATTTGGAATCATGTTTCTTGTTTTTACAATAGTGCTTTGTCTGGGGCTTTAGTGCCTCCACACAGCCACTCAGAAACGGATTTGGCAGTTTGATGACTCTGCTGTTTACCGCCTGTCTGCCTGTCCATAGCGGGATGGGTGCAGGGGAGGTTGACCCTCTTCCTTGCCAAAAACACCTGTACATGCTTGTTGGATAATGGGACACTTTTTAACACATTGTGGGCAGTGGGTGTAACATCTTTCACAATGGCTTTATAATTCTTCCTGCTTTCACAAATTTGCTTGAAAATGCATCATTTTCCAATCTTTTTTCAAAATTTCCCCCCCTCAGGTTGTTGGGGCTCACTCGCTACTCTCGCTCGCTGCGGTGCAGTATGACAATCATTTTACGCCTCATCACTTTAAAAAGTCACCGTCCGCAACTGACAGCATGTCAGCCACTTCATTCTCTAACCCCAAGCGTGCAACTGTATGTTTCAGTGTCTACACAGTACAAAAAATTCCAAAAGCAACTTCAGCAAAATTTGATTCTTGATGGTCTGCCTGTTTACCACTTACATCTCGAGTTAATTGTACATTCTAAATGGCACTCTTTTGTTCTGCAAGTCACCCTCCCAGGGTCACTGTGCCAAAATTACTAAAAACAATTCCATAAATATTATTCAGAGCTGTTTCTTTTTTTCTGGCCATGTTTCCATGCACCACCTGCCTGCCCATACAAGTTGAATCAATCTGTTCTGGAGGCATCCAAAAATATCTCTAGTGCCTACAACAAAGGAATTTTCCTGCGGTCAAACTGTTACCTTATTTTAAGAAGACAGGATTATCTGCCACATCTGCAGGTCCTTGCATCAAAGCAAATGCCAGCTGTCTGCTGAACACCGAACCTGGAGACATGACCCCGAACACAATATTGAGATGACCCAATATTTGCTGGATGAAGTGCATCCCGCACTTTTTCATGCTTAACGATGGGGTCAACATGGCTCAACACATTTTCGGATGTTCCAGAGGCAGGCACAACTCAATTGTCATAGTGTCAAGCTCAGTGCCCAAAAACATCAGGCATCTGGCCTGGACTTCCATTTTGTTTCTTTCAACAGAACTCCCAGTTGTTGGGATACTTCCTTTGCTGTTACCAACAGCCTAGCACCTTCACCTCCCACCACTCTAGACCCTATCATCAAAAAGTTGTTGAAGTAGTACAGCACATGCTCTGACCTCACAACTTCCCATGCTGACCATTTTAAGAAAGTGCTGATTTTTTCAAAGGCCATGCAAGTAAGGCACAGATCCTAATAATTTCCTTATCCACATAAATGTTCCCTTAAAACTGAATACCCAGAATCAGCATGTCCTGAGGATGAACTGGTAATAAGTGGAAAGCTGATTTTATATTGATCTTTGCCAGTTTCTGCCCAAACTCCACACTCTTGTACTGTTTGTATTCTCTCGTCTATGCTCATATATGGCACTGAGCATACACTTTGATCAGCATGATTATTAATTAATAGCTCTTATAGCCCCAATAAATGGTGACTATGTCGGTATTCTCCCTGCGTCTTCTAAGGGACCAGCTCTATGGGTAAAATATTCCAAATCATTTACTGGAGACGGGGGGTCAGTAAATTGACCTGCTGTCCTATTCCCTTCCAGTTCTTTCACCATTTTATCTTGTACAACCTGTTCCTTTTCTTTACATGATTTCATATTGTCCACCCACCTTCCTATATTTGGGCCTGTATACGGCGTTCTGAAGCCTGTCATGGAACCTCATTCAAGTAACTCTCCACTGTGCAGATTGAGTACCCAATGCTGTGGTGCATTTTGTTAATTGGCTTAACTGTCTTTTTTACAGCTACTCCCCTAGCCCTGGCCCCTTGTTCCCCCTTGCCCACTACTGCAGTCCAAGATTGGGTGGGACTATCTAGTAAATGCTGAATGGGAGGTGGCACTCCTGTCACTTTGTGCAAGGTAGGGGAAAGCCTGGTGGGTGTCATCAATTGGAGCTAAAATAATCTGAATCTCCCCTTCCCTTAGTCAGGTTCATGCTTCTCTGTGACCAAAAGTCCTCATCATACCTCAGCCATGCAATGTTCCCAAAATGTATACTAGTTGTCTGCATTAAGTCCATATTTTTCTATAATCACACACTTTCTTCTAGCCGCTTCCCACATTTGATATTAGTAGAGATGGTGAACCATGTAGTTCAAGTGTCAATGTTCCCAGAAAAACGCAGGTTCTTTGTTAGTACAACTCCTCCACCATGGACATCTCCTTGCACCTTGTCTCTCCATGCAACAGCCTAAAGAGATCAGCAAACTAATTTTCCCCTATTTACTCTTTTGTGCTTGCCAGTAAATAGCTGCTCAATGCGTCCTGCACTCTTATATATGAATGTATAGTAGCTTCTTGTCTGCATTCCCCTTGTCCTCTTTGCCCTTGTCTTCTACCTCCTACCCCAATTGTCTCCTTCCTTTCAGTCCTTCTATCTTGCAATGGACTAGATACTGCAATGGACCATCCTCCCCCCTTACCCTGTGGTTGTTTCCTCCTTGGTCTCTTGTCATTTACTCTCCGGGTCCCTTCTGTATCCTATGTGCACCTCACCTTTTTCTTTCAAATACTACTCCCACAATTCGAGTAAAGACCTCTAACATACTTACTAACCTTCAGTCCTTTTTTGTTTCGGAATCCTTGTGTTCTCCCTCCCTTTCTTACTGTTTAATACTCATGGCAGGCTTTCCTCCCCATGCCACCATGCCTCTTCAGATCACTCTCTAACAGCTCCTCCTTTCCCCTTCCTGAAAGGTCTCCAAATCTTCTATCAGCCATGCATTTCCTCTGTCTCGCGCACCCCTTGACGGCTGTTGTTTCTCACTCATCACAGTCCTGGTCTGCTGCTGGTTGCTGCTCAAACTTTCTCTTCCATTAATTTGTATCCTCCTATCTTGCTCCACTGCTCTTCCTCCCCTCCTCTCTAATGTGTGTTGCCCACTCGCTCCTGTTCTTCCTGCTCTCATGCCATTGTTATCTCGCCCTTATTCATGTCTGCCACACTGCTCTCTGTTGTCCCCCATTGTTTGTCTTCTCCCATTTCCTCACAATGCCTATCCCTGTCTTGCCCTAATTACCTCCCCTACTGTTCTGACCGACTTTTTCGGCCCTCCTTTGAGGGAAGATGATTGGAGGTGACTTCAGTCTACTATCATTCCAGTGCGAGGATTATAACCGTAGACAGGGCCTATTCACAAGGAGTATTAATACAGTTCTGTACCCTTTTGCTTAGATCAGGGCTTATAAACTTATGTTAGGGGATAGATTCATTAGTATTAGTGATTATCCGTCCTTTTGCAAGAGTGTTAGTATACCTTCTATGGAGTTATGTTTATTTCGGGCCTTGTAGGCCTCAAACGGGAGAGACTCCATCTTTCTTTCTGCCCCGGCAGCTTGAGATACTTCTAGGTCAAATGTAATGTTTTAGTTACGAGGTTTTGTTCGCTTGGAGAGAACCGGCTCAGGCTGGCCCTTATCGAAAGACTGTATTTTTCTCCACTCCGAAGACACAACATCAGGCCGGCTGGGAACGTGTCCTCGGTACGGGGAGGTACAAGAATTTGGTGGGCGGCAGGTTAATGGCCGTAACTTTCCATGAAGGAACGAGCTTCCATATTAGTGAAAGCATGAGGCAGTCAGTGAGTCAGTCTGTAGGCGGCAGCTAGCCGTTAGCATCAATGCCATTAATTATTCCAAGGCAGACAGTCGCCATTTTGAAGTCCGAGAAAGACCGAGAAGCTGATACTCTCTTAAAAAGATTGAAGTTATTTTAGCTGGAGCAGCTGGCGAGCTTTGACCTTTAAGATCAGAGCATTCCGAGTGAAGCAGTTAGTCAAGAGAACGAATACCAGAGTGGCTGAAACTGAGTTATAAGATCGAAGCCGAGAAGTGAAGATGGTCCGTGATTGAGAGCAGAGAGGAGTAGTGCAGAACAGCCAGAGAGAAAGCAGCTAATGAGAGGAAGGTTCCAGTGACTTGGAGGGAAGCAGAGAAGACAGAGCATAGCGGTGCAGACGTGTATCCGTGACTGCAGAAGTGTGACCTTAAGACGAGCCAAGGCACAGACGAGAAGGGAACTTAGATGACTGCTGAATCCAGAATTCACATTAATCAGGTGACGTCGACCTTTTTCTTCCTAGTGTGCACATTCTAACCTTTCATTTTCCTTTGCAGGCTATATGTTATAGTATAGTATTATGTTGGTATGATTATTGTAATAAAGTACCCCAGTTCTTAGTGAACCAGCATGTGCCTTTTATTCTTGTACAATCAGGGTAACCTGTTCTTCTAGTCGGACATTGTTTTCATGAACGGATGCAATTCCCGATCAGGTAAGGGGTGACTGAGCAATGAGGGAGAGAGGGGCCCTTGAAGTGAAGAATAAGTTGTACATTATCTAATTCGGTAAACCGTTGTGTGATCTATAATATTGTAGTATCATATCCCTAGTAGATAACGAAAGATTCCTCCTAATGGTATTCATAGGAAAGTGATCGTCGTTGGTAAGCGGCGTTAATGAGAACACCAGGGGGGACACTGGTGCTTATACCCCCAAGATTGCGGCTTGGAATGTAAGTAAGAGAACACCAGGAGGGACACTGGTGCATATACCCACAAGATTGTGGCTTGAGGTGTAAGTAAGAGAACACCAGGGAGGACACTGGTGCCTATACCCACAGGATTGTGGCTTGGGCGGGCACTGATTGTGGTCAGTGTGTAATGGTAACTAATCAGAACTGCCCTAGGGTAGACTAGTCTGGGCCTGGGCTGCCGCGAGACTAGCTGGTGTGAGTGTGATATTGTAGAAAACGTATGCATGTACATTGCTAATTCCCCATCCTTAGGTAGGAGACATAGATACCTGTTGTAAATAGGTCCTAAGGAGGGAGGTGATTACGTTCCGGCTGGGTTGGTGGTGCTCTGATGAGCTGATTCTATCTGGTCCGAGAATCCGGTCATTACATCTGGCGTCACGAACTGTTTACGAAGCCTGTGTGCGCTGTATTGTTTTTATCTTGTTGGTTTGTCTCGGCTCGTACGTGGTTTATTTTGTATATTATTTGTTAATAGTTGTATATATCTTTTTGATTTGTCAAAATGTTTTCGCGTAAGTCGAAATCTACTTTTAAATTGCCTGTTGATATTCCCGGCTGGGAATCAACGCCTTACGAGGCCTTGGCCCGTGAGTCGGCCAATTCTACTGGTTTGAGTGAGAATTGGAGTGCTTGTTTGGAGCTGGCGGAGCCAGCTGATGTGATTTCTTGCTAACAGAAGGCACCAGTAGTGAAAGGTGAGGAGCTTCCTATTTTAGGACGCAGAGGTTGGATTGTTTTGACTGCGTACAGGATTGTACACGAGAAATTTTTGAAATTGCAGAAGCAATATGCGGATATGGAAGAAAAGTTTGTTGAAGTGCAAAATGCGCATACTCTTTTGCGATGTCAAAATAAATTGCTTGCCGACAAACTTGAAACGTATCAGACAATTGCCGAAAGGGCTGCTGTTCGAATTGCTAAATACAAATATAAGAATCGTCGTGGTCGTGTTTGTAAACGTAAAGTGCGTCTGGTCGTGGCGAAAGCCGGACTGGATTGGAACCCCGATGAATGGGATGGTAATATCTGGGACTCGAATGATTCTGGTTCCTCGGCTGAGGAGTCTGACAGACACGAGTCTTCTCGCTCCGGACGTGACTGTAAATCTACTTCTTGTGACAAACATGATGATTCCGGCGACCATGGTCGCTCTTCCCATTCTAATGACGTTTCTCATTCTGATTGTCCTTCTAAATCTATGGATCGGGCTTCTTCGGTTGCTCGTCCGGAGGTTTCTGCGCATCCGGTTTTTCGACGCAAATTACAACAAGCTCCTGGTAATCCTAATGGTGTTGCTTTGGATAGTTTGGAAGACTTTACTCAACAGGAAGTTAGTGACATTTTACAACGATTTTGACAACGGCCTGGTGAGGCTTTGCTTACGTGGATGGTGCGCCTTTATGAATTGGGCGCTGCAGGTATCATGTTAGATGCAGGAGATGCCTTGAAATTTTGCTCTTTGAGTTCCGATTCTACTGTACAAGATCATTTTCGGAATTTTAATGGTGCTGGCCAGATTAGTCTACTCCAGTTAGCGACTGATGGCTGTAACCATAAATATCCTACTGAATCTGATTGGCCTGTAGAAGACAAGCAATGGTACACTTTGCGCGATGCGGTGCAACGGCTGAAAGAGGAGGTGATGAAAACTGCGATTTTTCTGAGTACTGCTGACCGGTTGTTGGATGGTTTGTTGACATCTTCTGTGCGGAATCGCATTATCCGTTCTTCCCCTGTTGCTTATAAGCAGGTTATGATGACTTTGTTAATCAATCAAACTGGCAATACTTTGTCTATGGTGCTTGAATCTGTCCGTCAGCTTGGTGAGTTGGGTGACTGGTTTAAACCTGAGAGACAGTCTAGACCGGAGGGTCGTACTGCTGGTGATTATAAGTTCTCTAGACGTGATATGTTTCTTGCACTGTTGGCTGATGGTGTGAAAAAGGAAGACATTGATGGTAAACCTAATAATCGCTTGTGGGACATGTTTCGCAAGCGTGGTTTGGATCGCAAGGAGGGTGCCCGACGTGTGCGAAAGAATGATTGTGATCGTGGTTATTCTGATGACAGTGGAGACGATAGATGTCGTGATGATTCTGATCGTCGTGGTGAACGGCGGTATGAGCGTGATGTGTCCCCTCGTCGTGAAAAAGAGAGGGGGCGAGAGGGGGAAAGAGAAAGGGGGAGAGATGATCATGTTCACAACAGATATGAAAGGGATCAGTCCCCTGAGTTGAGGAGAAGGGAGGATCGACACAGACTTTCCGATCGAAATTCACAGTACCATACAGATGACAGGAATCCATTTCGTAATGGAGATGGATATGAACATGATGTTTTGATACCCAAGAAATATGAGAGCATTTACCCTGATTTGTCCTGGTTGACAGAACTCAGTAAAAATGACTAGGAAATAGGTCAAGCTCCAGTATGCAGGTGGGCTTACAAAGACAATAGACCCTATGTAGATATTGAAATATTTGGAAACATCGTAATATCCAAAGGGCCCGAGCATTGGTAGATACAGGAGCAGAGGCCACTCTTATTCATGGAAAATCAAAGAAATTTGAAAGCCCAATTTTTCACAATTACTGGTTTAGGTGGAAAGGAAACCCCCGCAGTGCAAACTGCACTTGAAATGAGAATAGGCAGAATTCCCCGAAAAGAATATTCTGTATTAGTTGTGCCACTCTTGGAATACATAATTGGAATTGACATTTTGAAAGGAATGACTTTGCATTTAGATGACGGCTGTTATCAATTTGGAACTAAACATTATATATCGTCCAGACCAGTACTGGTTGGTCGTTTAAGAATGCCCCCCATAAAAATTCCCCAGGCTACAAAAGTTGTTTCTCAGAAGCAATATCGTATCCCAGGTGGCCATGAAGAGATTAGTGCTATTATTCAAGATTTGGTTGATGCAGGAGTTATAACTCCGGTTACTTCTGCTTGGAATAATCCCGTTTGGCCAGTGCGTAAGAGTGATCATTCTTGGCGCATGACTGTTGATTATCGCGAACTGAACAAACATACACCCCCTTTGACTGTTGCAGTACCAGACATTATTACTTTAATTGAAAGAATCCAAAAGCATCCAGGTACATGGTATGCGTCCATTGATATTGCCAATGCTTTCTTTTCAATTCCGATTGCCCCCGAGTGTCAGGAACAATTCAGTTTTACATGGAATGGACGTCAAATGACGTTTAGAAGTCTTCCCCAAGGCTATGTACACAGTCCTACGATCTGTCACCGGCTGGTGGCGGAACACTTGTCCGAAATACCTGTACACCCGCAAATTCAGATATGTCATTATATTGACGACATTTTGATTAAAGATGAGACACAAGATCAAGTTCAAACCCAATTAGATCAAATCCTTGAGTGCTTACGCAGGAAAGGCTGGGAAATCAATCCCGATAAGTTACAAGGTCCATCTCAAAATGTAAAGTTTTTAGGCATCAATTGGCATGAAGGTCACAGAGAGGTGATTCCACAGGTGAAACAGAAAGTTCTTGATTTTGCAGTCCCAAGAAACAGGAAAGAAGCCCAGAGCTTCATTGGTTTATTTGGCTTTTGGCGCCAGCATATTCCACATTTGAGTCAGATATTGGCCCCTTTATATCGAGTCACTCGCAAAAAGAATGTGTTTGAATGGGGTAAACCACAGCAAGATGAGTTCAATTTGGCAAAAGAAGCGATTCAGTATGCTTTGGATTTGTGGCCTGTGTGCGATGGTGATGTGGATTTGAATGTGTCCGTGCAAGGTCTTTATGCAAATTGGATTTTGTGGCAAAAACAAGGCAGACATAAAGTACCATTAGGTTTCTGGACCAAAAAGTTACCTGAGCCTGGTGTGCGTTATACACCTTTTGAGAAACAGTTGCTTGCATGTTATTGGGCTCTGGTGGATACCGAGCAATTGACTCTGGGACATGATGTGATTTTGAGACCTGAAATTCCTATCATGCAGAGGGTTTTGAGTTTGCCGAAAACTCATCGAATTGGACATGCTCTAGAAGCGAGTGTGATTAAGTGGAAGTGGTACATTCAAGATAGGGAACGTGTGGGACCGAAAGGTGTAGCATCTTTACATGAGCAAGTGGCGCAGGTGCCATCGATTGAGACTGAGAGTGATTGCTCCGTACCTGCAGTACAGGAATCTCCTGTTAAGTGGGGTAAGCCATTTGATGATTTGTCCGTGGAGGACAGAAACCATGTGTGGTTTACGGATGGTTCAGCAGGGTTCATAGGAGAGAAACGGCATTGGAAGGCAGTGTCCTTTAATCCGATCACACAAAAATTGCTGAGTACAACTGGTGAGGGAAAGAGTAGTCAATTTGCTAAATTATATGCTGTTTACCAAGTTTTGAAACAATAATTACCTGGCACATGTCATATTTTTACTGATTCCTGGTCCACTGCTAATGGACTGACGGTCTGGTTACCAACTTGGCATTCTCATAATTGGGAATTGCATTCAAAAGAACTGTGGGGAAAAGAATTATCGCAAGAAATTTGGGAAATTCTCCCACAGAGTACTGTCACAATCTTTCATGTGGATGCTCATACCCCGATAGACTCCCTTGACAAATTATTGCATAACATTGCAGATGAGAAATCTAAAATTACTGAGGCAGTGGTGGACATGCAAGATTCTGATTTGGCGGGATTGGCGAAATGAGCCCACCAGAAAGCAGGACATTTTGGAGAGAGAGCCACTAGCAGGCGGGCCACCGATCGAGGAATTTATATTCCTTTAAATTTAATTAAAGATACCATTTTGCATTGTCCCATTTGTCAACATTCTAGACAACGAAAAGTACCACAAATTGTTAGAGGTCATTTACAACGAGGAAAATTGCCCGCTCAAATTTGGCAGATTGATTATATTGGTCCACTCCCTATGAGTAAAAACTGCCAATACGTTTGTACAATTGTCGATACATACAGTGGCCTTTTAGTGGCCTTTCCCTGTAAACAAGCTACCCAAGTGAATACCATTAAAACATTGGAATTGATTATGCTCTATTATGGCGTTCCATTTCAAATTCAATCTGACAATGCATCCCACTTTCGTGGAAGATTGGTGCAGGAATTTTGTGTGGAAAATAACATTGAATGGGTGTTTCATATACCATATTATCCACAGGCATCAGGCCTTACTGAGAGAATGAATGGTTTGTTAAAAGATCAATTACGAAAATTAACTGACAATAAATATAAGAATTGGAGAGATCATTTGTTTCAAGCACTGTTAATATTAAATAATCGTTTGAATGCTGAATCTCCATTAATGCGTTTGTTTCCTCCAGCTGTTGATGCAAAGCCCAATTCCATTGGCAATACTGTAATGTACTGGGAAATTTCCCCCGGAGCACTGGCTCCATGCAGAGCAACCCCAGGTTCCGCAGGCCTGGACCTGCATGCCATGAATGATACTGTGATTAAGAGCAGAGATCGAGTTATCATTGAGACTGGTGTTGGTGTTTGTATACCAACTGGAAATTTTGGACTGATCGCCCCTAGATCGGGCCTGGCCTTAAAAGGCATCCAAGTACTCGGAGGAGTCATTGACAGTGATTATCCGGGAGAGATTAAGGTTCTCCTGCTGAACAGCAGTGAGGTTGATTTATCGATTCAAAAGACTGACCGAATTGCTCAGTTGCTAATTATGCCTGTTTTCAGTGGTGAGATTCAGAAAGACACTGCCCCAACGTTGCTAACTGTATGAGGACAGAAAGGATTTGGCTCTACGGATAACCCGGGAGCGAGAGTATGGGTGCAATCGCCTAAAAATCCCCCTCAACAAGCTGAAATTATTGCAACCGGTCATGATAACACCATTCTAGTCATGAGACCAGGGAAAGATAGCTGGGAAGCTGTCCCGGCTGACAAATGTTACCTACGAGAATAAATAATGCCTGTATTTGATTTTCTTTCAGATCATTCTCTGGACTGCTGCTGCAGGATGTGCCAGCATTGGACTCCTTTTGGTCTGCTACGTCGGGAGAGACGGGAACCCACAGACTTTGGTTGATTCGAGAACCCGAGTACCGCGTTCCTTTGCTGCGTGGGATTCATCATCTAACTTTTGGACAACTTTAGCTAAACGAGTTACCAATTCTCCACATTTTTGCTTGACACCGATGCGTTCGGTGACTGACATCCTAGCGACCTGTCTGGTTGCTTTTCCCTCTTCGTTGGAGACTCTTACGCATATTTTTAATATATTAAATGCCCGTCCCAATGTAATCCTTGGTGACTTTGGTGCCAACAAGTATTGTCCTTTATGTACTATACTTTCAGATTCAACGCCCCCGATTCATTCCCAAATTACCACATATAATATCACCCAGGGTGACCTTTGTTTCTTTCTTACATTGGATCCCAATGCAATTACTGAATGTATGCGTTTAAAGCTGAGAGCAGCCACTTCTTTTTCCGCTCATGAACGGACTTTGTGCTCCCGAAGACCTCCAAAGTCATGTACTTCTGTTAAAAATAATATGACCTGTAAAAGTCTAGTAGTTTCCCCTAGCCATTATCGCACAATGTTGTTACCTGCTGGATGGCTTTTCTCTTGTGGTAATACTTCTTGGCCCTATATTCCTGCAAATATTTCCGGAGGCCCTTGTGCCATCACTAGACTAAGTTTATTGATGTTTTCTTCACATCCTAATACCTATTCCCGTGTAGTTCGTGATGCTGTGATGTTACATGAAGACTGTGATTCTTCCCTACATCTGTACTCCAAATCTGAATACCTTAGTTTAGCTATTTCAATTATTGGCATTCCAGCATTGGCCGTCTATAATGCCAAATCTATAGGGAAGATGGCATGCTGGATGGTTAAATCGATTAATCATACTTCTACAATTCTATCTGACATGTTATTAGACGCCCAGGGTGAACGCAGAGCTATCCTGCAAAATCGGGCTGCCATTGATTATCTTTTGCTCAAACATGGACATGATTGTTCTGATTTTGAAGGTCTTTGTTGTTTTAACCTGTCTGACCATACTAAATCTATTCAGGCTCACATTGACAAACTTCATGACTTGACTGAAGAGGTTAGAAAACACATTGACCAGGGCTGGTTTGACTGGCTCTTCAATTGGTTACCTGACTTACATTCTTTACGACAGATATTAGGGGGTATTATGATTGCTATTAGCATTTTAGTAGCTATTTGCTGCTTTATTCAGTGCAATCTTCAATACTGTAGATTCAGCACGAAAAATAGATCATTTAGTTTTGTTTCATATTATTCCTCTACGGATGTGAGTTCCATTTAACGAATGATTAATAGACTGAAGTCAAGGGTGAAGTGTTCTGACAGACTTTTTCGGCCCTCCTTTGAGGGAAGATGATTAGAGGTGACTTCAGTCTACTATCATTCTAGTGCGAGGATTAGAACCATAGACAAGGCCTATTCACAAGGCGTATTAATACAGTTCCGTACCCTTTTCCTTAGATCAGGGCTTATAAACTTATGTTAGGGGATAGATTCATTAGTATTAGTGATTATCCGTCCTTTTGCAAGAGTGTTAGTAAACCTTCTATGGAGTTATGCTTATTTCGGGCCTTGTAGGCCTCAAACGGAAGAGACTCCATCTTTCTTTCTGCCCCGGCAGCTTGAGATGCTTCTAGGTCAAATGTAATGTTTTAGTTACGAGGTGTTGTTCGCTTGGAGAGAACCAGCTCAGGCTGGCCCTTATCGAAAGACTGTATTTTTCTCCACTCCGAAGACACAACATCAGGCCGGCCGGCTGGGAACGTGTCCTTGGTACAGGGAGGTACAAGAATTTGGTGGGCGGCAGGTTACTGGCCGTAACTTTCCATGAAGGAACGAGCTTCCATATTAGTGAAAGCATGAGGCAGTCAGTGAGTCAGTCTGTAGGCGGCAGCTAGCCGTTAGCATCAATGCCAATAATTATTCCAAGGCAGACAGTCGCCATTTTGAAGTCCGAGAAAGACCGAGAAGCTGATACTCTCTTAGAAAGATTGAAGTTATTTTAGCTGGAGCAGCTGGCGAGCTTTGACCTTTAAAATCAGAGCATTCCGAGTGAAGCAGTTAGTCAAGAGAATGAATACCAGAGTGGCTGAAACTGAGTTATAAGATCGAAGCCGAGAAGTGAAGATGGTCCGTGATTGAGAGGAGAGAGGAGTGGTGCAGAACAGCCAGAGAGAAAGCAGCTAATGAGAGGAAGGTTCCAGTGACTTGGAGGGAAGCAGAGAAGACAGAGCATAGCGGTGCAGACGTGTATCCGTGACTGCAGAAGTGTGACCTTAAGACGAGCCAAGGCACAGACGAGAAGGGAACCTAGATGACTGCTGAATCCAGACTTCACATTAATCAGGTGACGTCGACCTTTTTCTTCCTAGTGTGCACATTCTAACCTTTCATTTTCCTTTGCAGGCTATATGTTATAGTATAGTATTATGTTGTTATAATTATTGTAATAAAGTACTCCAGTTCTTAGTGAACCAGCATGTGCCTTTTATTCTTGTACAATCAGGGTAACCTGTTCTTCTAGTCAGACATTGTTTTCGTGAACGGACGCAATTCCCGATCAGGTAAGGGATGACTGAGCAATGAGGGAGAGAGGGGCCCTTGAAGTGAAGAATAAGTTGTACATTATCTAATTCGGTAAACCATTGTGTGATCTATAATATTGTAGTATCATCATATCCCTAGTAGATAACGAAAGATTCCTCCTAATGGTATTCATAGGAAAGTGATCGTCGTTGGTAAGCGGCGTTAATGAGAACACCAGGGGGGACACTGGTGCTTATACCCACAAGATTGCGGCTTGGAATGTAAGTAAGAGAACACCAGGAGGGACACTGGTGCATATACCCACAAGATTGTGGCTTGAGGTGTAAGTAAGAGAACACCAGGGAGGACACTGGTGCCTATACCCACAGGATTGTGGCTTGGGCGGGCACTGATTGTGGTCAGTGTGTAATGGTAACTAATCAGAACTGCCCTAGGGTAGACTAGTCTGGGCCTGGGCTGCCGCGAGACTAGCTGGTGTGAGTGTGATATTGTAGAAAACTTATGCATGTACATTGCTAATTCCCCATCCTTAGGTAGAAGACATAGATACCTGTTGTAAATAGGTCCTAAGGAGGGAGGTGATTACGTTCCGGCTGGGTTGGTGGTGCTCTGATGAGCTGATTCTATCTGGTCCGAGAATCCGGTCGTTACACCTACCCTGACTGATGGCTCGTTCAGCAGGTGCCCATCCTGTCTCTCTCCCTCTCTCAAATGATAAGAGTACTACCACCACTGTGGACAGCAGTCCAAGTTGTTTCCCTTTCTGCTGTTCTGCAAACCCACACTGTCTCAAGTCCCTGAAAAAATACTCTGCCCATGTTCCGACATCTTAATCCATTCAATTGGTGAGTTCACGCAGCCATCCTCCTTCCAGTTCTTCTCTTGGCTACTGTCAGCCTAGCCTCATGGGGCTGCTGTTGCTGCTCTTGTAAGGATACTGGCTCCTGCAGCTCTACACCTCATGTGAGAGGCTAGCCTGGTACATGCTGTCCACTAATGTAAGTGGGTCCCCTTCAGCAGTCCAGACAACCCTTATGATGATTTAAAAGGTCTCAGACAACCTTAGAAAGCTATCCAAGTGGTACCTGTGGAGAACTATCTTCAGGCTAAGTCTTGAAGGAGTGAAAAGCAGCTTGTTTTACCAGACTGCAATCTTATAATATAGATTAAATGAAAAGAGAACCACACAATAGTTATAAAAAATATGAATTCATTATATAAAACTATCTAGTACGTTACAGAATCTCCTACACGGAGATAGACACGAAGCACTCAATACTTAAGCAAAGAAATGACAGTAAATAGTACTAATGCACAGCCGGCCCAGGGAGGGGGGGGGCAAACCACATACTAAGAAAGTGGTATAAGAACCACAACTTGAGTCAGGATGATGTCAAGAGAACATAGAATCACTGGGACCCCATGGAGCCTCCCACAGTGAGTAGATAGAGACCCCACGGAGGGCAGGTGCAGTGTGGGAACACGATTGCGTGTTCCGTACAACTCTATGTGAAAGTCACGGTTGGAGTTTTAGAGATTAAGCCCCCTTCCCAGTGGACTACAAAGGAACCCCAAGGAAGACAGAAGGTTGGGGAGCCACCCCACCTGTGTATACCAGAGTGCCCAGGTTACCTAACCCAGGGAAGCCTGATGCCTAGGTGTGAAGTGGCATCGGAAACCACCATCAAACCCAATGGAGGACTTTGAAGAAGAGCCACTGATGGAAGGGAGAAAAATGTCAGTTGGAATCCAAATGTGGATTCTTGTTGAGGATTACCTGAAAGCAGAGGGGACAGAGTCTGGGTCACTTGAGAGTGACCAGGGGATCGGTAGACAAATGCCAATCAATGTTGGGTGCCTCAATATAGTTGATGGTGCTCTTGGCTCTGCCGCTGCTGGGACCAGACGAAGTTGAGGATGACCAGGAGCTGGATTTGAGATGTCCTACGAAGGATGTAATGTGCTGAGGGGTCGGTGTCCGGCTGGAACCCCACACAAGCCTTGGCAACAGCAACCCACACAAGAGTTCAAGAAAGTTTACATTTCAAACCAGCAAGACCCAGGAGACTCACCACACACAGGTGAATCAGGGCAAGCCTGGAGCTACCAGGGGAGCCCAAGAAAAGCAAAGTTGACCCTCAAATGGACCCACAGGCCAGAGGCACAGTAGTCACAAGAGGAACTCGAGCAGCTTCAAAAACCAGCAATCCGCGGAGCACTCGTGCATGGTGGATGAAGATCTTTGTAGAGAACGTTTCCAGAGGTTGGGATACTCGGAGCCCAATGCACTTGTCAAGGAATTGCCAACAAGTGCGTGCACTTGCAAATACACGTGGTACACAGGGGTTCGGGAATTGCAGCCCCCACGAGGGATACTGGCCTCAAAGATGGTGAGAGGGCAGCTCAGGCCACAAGGGACATTGAAACCCAAATCCTGTGTTGATGGACCCTTCAGAGTCCATAGGAGCTCGGGATCAGCAGACAGGTCAGCAGTGTTGCGGTGCCTGCAAATGCAGGGGAGTGACTTCCTTTCTCCAAGGGAGATTTCTTCAGTTGTCTTTGATGCTCCACAGGTCCTGCAAGGATCTTGTATGGTGTACAGGTACAGATGATGCAGCAGACTGAGAGCAAGCTGGATTCAGGCCCAAACAAAGTCCAGCAAAGTCCAGAGTGCCCAGACGGTCGAAGTGCAGAGGTTTCTGGTCAGAATCTTGTCACAATGAATTTAAGGTCCTACAGCCAGGTAATCCCTTGAATACCCTCGGAAGAGAGGGTTGGAAAGAATCAGGAGACCCTCCCAAGGGGGGGGGTCTAGACAGGGGGGAGGTTACTTCCATGACCTTTGTCCAGTTTTGCATCAGAGTGGGAGCCAACAGCTCCCAGGACTGGTTTGAACTGGACTATGCACAGGGACACCAAATGTGCCCCTCATGCTGACTTTCACTTTCAGGAAAACCTACCAGTTGGTCAGTTCCTCCGCTTACGGCGGAACTGTAACACCACTAGAGAATATGTAAGGTCGGTCACCATACTGAGATCCAACTTAGTGTACCCTCACTACCCACAAAAGTGATACACCATGACTACATGAGAACAAAGAATAATCACAGGGATAGTCTGTTGGAGAGTAGAGAGAGAACACCAACTGACACTCTCACATGTGTCTCGACGTTCAGCCCCCCAAGAAGAGAATACATGAAGTAATCAAGAAACACTAAGCTATCCTCAATACGGATAGTTTTACTCCCGGACCAACCCCGTTGTTTGCATTCAAACGTACTCAAAACCTGAGGGACTTACTGGTACATACCCGCCCACGGATCCTACAAACTAGGCAACCTACACTATGGGCCTTGTCACCAGTAGAGCGTCATTTCCCCTGTAGATCCTGTTCAGTATGTCACCTAACCATAGCAACTAAAAACCTAGATTTTGGATTACAGAGACCATGGCAACAAAAATGACATACCAACTGCACTACTAGAAACAGTGTCTACCTAATTACATACACCTGCTACCTTCGCTATGTGGGCCTGACTTCAAGACCTATAAAGGTATGGATCAGCGAGCACTGCAGCATGATCCACTGCAAAAAAACTAACACCAGAATGTACACACATTTTCTTGAGGCACACCATACACCAGACAGTTTACAATGGACGATTATCGATTCCAATCCTAACTGGTGAACGAGAACATTATTCACTAAGGAACAACGCTGGTTGTTCCGCTTATGGTATAACACTCAGGGATTAAATGATGACATTCCTTGGGCCGAATTTTTTAACTAACTCATGTCTTTCTATCAGCACCGCTGTTTAACAACCCATCAAGGATAACCAGTATCCATGGCAGCGAAACTGACCTTTAGCCTCACCAATTCCAAGACATTATTTACATCTCTTTGATTGCTGGCTATAAACTCCTACCTAAGCTGACCTCCAACATATAATAGGGGACTGTCCCAATGCACATCACTTACGTCACCTGGTTCCATAGCCAGCTCAGTAACTTTGTGATCTACTATCACAAAGACTTACATTCAGTCGAGTTTTTCTCATTCCCATCATTATTCAGATACCGTAAGCCTTAGTTACAATGACTCTTAGTCGCCCCCCC
>NW_028251033.1:0-90671 GCF_964263255.1 Lissotriton vulgaris | reverse complement strand
GTACCTTAAGTCTGTTAATTGCATGAGCCACTCCAAAGTATGCCATCCAGCCATGTTAATGGAACTAGTAAAGCAACTGCATAGGATATTATTGATTTTAACATTATACTCAGAAGGCTAGGCTATTATTTAAAAAGGTCAGAGGTATTAGCACATGCATCAAGCTTTTTTGTCTTCAAAAAGGGGAAGATTCTCAGAATAAGTGTGTTTGTGAACGCAAAAAAAGCTTTTCAGATGCAGCAAACCATATTTTAGGATTTGGTAACCTGTTACCGAATTCCAAATGGGTTTGCATTTCGCTATTAGGAAGGGGCGCGTTTAGGGCAGCCCGTCATAACACCGAATCACATCGGTATGTAGGCATGTTTTGAGATCGAAATGCAGTCGCGAAACTTTTGCATTTTACCACCTACTTTTAGTAGGGACTCCTTCCCCTTTTGGAATTTTTGTTACAGTGTTTTTAAGAGCAGGCAGTGGTCCCACTTTTCACTGCCTGCTCTTAAAAAATGATGAGAAAACATTTAATTTTTGTTTTAGAAATGCAGCTCGTTTTTCTTTAAGGAAAATGGACTGCATTTAAAAATAATAGCTTTATTTAAAAGCGATTACAGACATGGTGGTCTGCTGACCCCAGCAGGCCACCATCCCTGTCATTTTTGAGATTCCTAGGGGTCTCAAATTGCGAACAACCTCATTATTATTCATGAAGTAGGTCATTTGCGATCCCCTAGGAATCGCAAGAAGTGTTCAATACACTTTCATGTATGCCGTTTTATGATTTCATAATTGCGAATCGCAATTAGAAAATCACAAAACAGTTTCTTCATGCATCTGGCCCAAAGAGTGGGTACTATTTTGAGAACAGTGATTGACACTGAGAAATTGAGTTGTTCATTGAGGGTGGTGCAATCCTTAACAGGGTTAACCACTAAAGTCAGTAAAGTAACCTGTGCTTAACCCTCTGGTAGCTTGCACCACAAGCTTAAATTAAAGGCAATGTGTGCATTATTTAAGCAGCACATAAACAGTATTAAGCTGAGAAAATAACACAAGAATAATACCAAGGAAAGGTTTGAAAATTTGAGAACATTTTAATAGATGTTTGGATACCAAAAAATGAGAAAAATTCACAGTCATTAGAACCAGAGATATGCAGTTTCAAATCTTGTGAGAAAAAATGTACTTAAAAGCACAATACTCCAACTGTGGTTATCTGGTCGTGCCAGACCAGGACAAAGTCACAAATCTCGACTGATTGTGATGAAGTGTGGGTCACTTACAAGGATCAAGTTAGGCCCACTGAGAAATGGACCTTAAGTCCTGCATGCATATGTTGCACCATCACTTTGTCAGGCAGTTGTAGATCTTGTTTTTCACATGTGAGCTGTAAGATGTGTCTATGTCATGAAGACATAGGTGTATAAGCCCAGGGGTGAGGGAAAACACAGATTTAAACTCAACTACTGACAAGAGTTCCTATAATGTTCTGGGGTTAGGCTTAGGGTGAGAGAGGTTGACACCTTCCACTGACTAATTTTTTTGGGGGGAAGAAAGGACATCAGGGTAGAGGTTCACTCTCCTCCTCCACTCCATCATTTGTCATCACAGCTTGGTGACCTCAGACCTCTCCTAGAGTGGCTTGAGGAGATTGATTTTGAAAAGCCATAGGGGGTTCCTGGGGATCCTGAGTTCAATCAGGTAGCTGGACTCTCCCTTCTTCCTCTTCACCTCATAACACACTTTCAAATGGTCTGGGGGAGCCTGGGGTCAACTGGCTCCATTACACACACTTTCTTACCAGGATGAAACTCTACCATACTTTTGGTTGGCTTCTAGGTTCTCAGAAAACTTCTTCCAGAGCCTTTGCATCTGGTTGCGAAGGGATAGCATATAACTAAGCACATCCCGAGAGAGCATCTTGGGAGCTTTCTCCCACCCCTCCTTTATCAGACTGAGAGGTCCCATAACAGGGTGGCCATAGCAGAGTTCTAATGGGCTCAGGCCAACTCCCTTCTGCGATACCTCCTTGTAGGCAAAGAACAGGCATGGTAAGATGACATCCCACTTCTGCCTCATGAGCTCAGTCAGGCATATAATCATGTCTATTAGGGTCTTGTTGAACCCTTCAACAGGCTCATTGTTTTGGGAATGCTAGGGTGTGGAACACTTATAGTTTACTCCACACTCTTACCACAGTGACATCATGTAGGTTGGTATGAAGTTGGTGCCCCTGTCAGAGTCTACTTCCTTGGAGAAATCCACATGGGTGAATATCCCCATTAGTGTTTTAGCTATTGAGGGTGCAGTTGTGGTCTTCATAGAGCTGGCCTCTGGGTACCTAGTGGAATTGTCCACCAACACCAGGATAAAACTGTTACCAAGGGCAGATTTGAGGTCCAAAGACACAACACTGTTGATACCCACCCTTTCAAAGGGCATGCTAACACAGGTAAGGGGTTAGGAGTTCAGGGAAGCCTTCTGCTTTATGCTTGTCTTCCAACACACCAGGCATGGTAAATAGGTCCTACAGAATATACCAGAGGATGTCTTTATCTGGGGAAAATAAAAGTTGAAGACAAGCTCTTGTGCTGCTCCAGATGTCCTGGCAGGGCCATGTATAGGTGGCTTAGGCTCACTGTAAAGGTGTTCATTCTCCCAGTAAATTTGATGATCTGCAGAGGAGTCACACGCTGGTTGGATCTCAGCCTGCCACCTCATGCCGTCTCTGGCACTGCTTCTGTGCCTTGCAGAATTCTTCCCAGAAGAACTCACCTTCAACTTGCCATCCAGCACTCTCAATGGTTCTGTTGGTTGAAATGATATACAAAAACAATAAATTATTAAATCACACAAATGCCTAATTAACACAATCTGAAATTGATTGAACTCAAAAACATGTGGGCCCAGGTAAAGAAATTGTTATATAAATTCCATGTATTTATAGTAGTTTCATGACAACTCATAATTAACTCTAATGATCAGGAGCACCGTAAGTACAAAGCAACAATGTGTCCATGTAGTGCATCAAAAGGTAATTGTACATATGCGTAAAAACAACCAATTACCGATTCTTTCTTTCTTTTGCATGAATAGAGTCTTAATCAGGACTAGCTATGGAGCAACCTAAAGAAGTAGTTTCCTTAAACATTTGGTATTCAATCGAGGTCAAAAAGTAGTGGCAGTATGTGCCCTTGTCTTCTGCAGAGCCCCAGTTTTATTTCCTGATGCACATGGATTACTTATAACTCTGTCGCATCTGAAGTAGAAATCACTGTCAAGAACTGACAAACTCCTGCATGTAGGCAAGATGCTTCTTTAAGACCACCGACGGTGAGTAAGATGGTTGGACTCTTTTTGACCCTGAGGCTCTAATCTGGAGGCCAGCCAACTAGCCCATGGAGTCACTAAGTTGTTCCTGGATTCAAGGTGCAGGCCCTGTCCTTCTGTCTCAGGCAGCAATGCAGCCAAGTTGCAGGGCAGTCCTTCGTGCAGCAGAGTAGCACAGCAGTCCCTTTTCTGAGTCTTTAACAGCTCCAGAAGCAATCAGAAGAGTAGGTGTGAGGGCCCCCTTTTTGTAGTGATGCCATATTTGAACTAGGAGATGTTTTCTAAAAGTTCCCCTTTCAGGAGAGTTGGAATTCTCTGCCTCCCTACCATGGCTCCAGTCTGGCTCCAGCCATAATAAACTAGTGTATAATCTGTTGTGAGTGTGCAGAACACATCCAATTGATTGACAAGTGGGGCTGTGCCCAGCACCACCCTTCATCCTACCTGAGGTGGCCCATCTAGGCACACCTACTTCCTCTATTTTGCGAGTGTTTGGAAGGAATATACACAAGCCAACTGCCACTGACATCTATCCATGTGACCCACGACCAGGATGCAGAAACCAAATAGCATAGGAAAAGGATATCTTTCTAACATTGGCATCTTATTTATTTATTCAAGCAATTTATTGAGCGCACAAATACCCAAGGGTGTCTCAGTGCTGTGAACGGCTGAGTTGGGAGGGTACACAGTCAAAATATCGAGTAGGAAATATCGACCTACCATAATATCGAGTCTGAAATATCGAAGGAGCATAATATCGAAGTCAAGAATATCGTTGGACAGAATATCGACCCTAATGTAAGTAATATCGAAATTCTTAATATCGATGTAAGTAATATCGAAGTTAGTAATATCGATAGCATATATATCGATGTTACTAATTTCAATGACACTAATATCGATATTTGCATTATTTTATAGTTTTTTATTATGTATGTGTTATATGTTTAACTTAAGTATTTAAAATAATTACTATTATATGTGTATTAATTTTATATAATAATAAATTAATTGATAAGAAAATTGTATGTTTTATTACCGGAGCGGGTTGTGGGTTTATAGGGGAATAGGGTGGGAAGTCATTTAATTATGGTAAATTGATTATTAATTAGTAGGATTTATTAATTATAATTAATTGGTAATTATTTGAAAATAATTGGAAAATATTTTTAATTAATTTATTAATTGGTATATATATGTTCTGTAGCGGGTTGTGGGTTTTTAGGGGAATAGGGTGGGAAGTAATTTAATTATGGTAAGTTGATTAATAATTAGTAGGATTTATTAATTAATTATAATTAATTGCTAATTATTAGTAATTAATTGGAAAAAAAATGAATTAATTGATTAATTGATATATATGTTCTGTAGCGGGATGTGGGTTTATAGGGGAATAGGGTGGGAAGTAATTTAATTATGGTTAAATATTTAATAATTAGTAGGAATTATAAAATACATTTAATTAATTGGTAATTAATTTTAATTAATAGTTAATTAATTTTAATTATTTGCTAATTATTTTTTTAATTCATAAATGGATAAATGTGTTATGTTGTGGGTAGTGGTTTTATAGGGAAATATGATGGGAAGTAATGTAAATTTTAATATTTAATAATGTATTATATTATTAACAATACAATTAGTTTTATTAATGTATTAAAACTAATTGTATTGTTAATAATATAATTGTTAATTAATTATTAATTGATAATTAAATATTTTTAAATTGTATTATTTTAAATTTATTTTAGGTTAAATATATTTTGCTAAGCATGTATTTTATAATTATGTATAGGTATTGTATATGGTTTATATTTATTTAATAGTTTATTTTTATATAATTACAAAAATCGTTTATTTATAAGTATGTTATTTTAACCCTTATACTATCCAACACTTTCCCTACTGTTGCACTCTCTGGAGTTGGAATAGTATTTTTTACCCCTACGCTATCCAACGCTTTCCCTATTGTTGCACTCTCTGGAGTGGGAATAGTAATTTTTACCCCTACGCTATCCAATGCTTTCCCTACTGTTGCACTCTCTGGAGTGGGAATAGTAATTTTTACCCCTACGCTATCCAACGCTTTCCCTACTGTTGCACTCTCTGGAGTGGGAATAGTAATTTTTACTCCTACGCTATCCAACGCTTTCCCTACTGTTGCACTCTCTGGAGTGGGAATAGTAATTTTTACCCCTATGCTATCCAACACTTTCCCTACTGTTGCACTCTCTGGAGTGGGAATAGTAATTTTTACCCGTACGCTATCCAACGCTTTCCCTACTGTTGCACTCTCTGGAGTGGGAATAGTAATTTTTACCCCTACGCTATCCAACACTTTCCCTACTGTTGCACTCTCAGGAGTGGGAATAGTAATTTTTACCCCTACGCTATCCAACGCTTTCCCTACTGTTGCACTCTCTGGAGTGGGAATAGTAATTTTTACCCCTACGCTATCCAACGCTTTCCCTACTGTTGCACTCTCTGGAGTGGGAATAGTAATTTTTACCCCTACGCTATCCAACGCTTACCCTACTGTTGCACTCTCTGGAGTGGGAATAGTAATTTTTACTCCTACGCTATCCAACGCTTTCCCTACTGTTGCACTCTCTGGAGTGGGAATAGTAATTTTTACCCCTACGCTATCCAACTCTTTCCCTACTGTTGCACTCTCTGGAGTGGGAATAGTAATTTTTACTCTTATGCTATCCAACGCTTTCCCTACTGTTGCACTTTCTGGAGTGGGAATAGTAATTTTTACCCCTACGCTATCCAACGCGTTCCCTACTGTTGCACTCTCTGGAGTGGGAATAGTAATTTTTACTCCTACGCTATCCAACGCTTTCCCTACTGTTGCACTCTCTGGAGTGGGAATAGTAATTTTTACCCCTACACTATCCAACGCTTTCCCTACTGTTGCACTCTCTGGAGTGGGAATAGTAATTTTTATCCGTACGCTATCCAACGCTTTCCTTACTGTTGCACTCTCTGGAGTGGGAATAGTAATTTTTACCCCTACGCTATCCAACGCTTTCCCTACTGTTGCACTCTCTGGAGTGGGAATAGTAATTTTTACCCCCACGCTATCCAACGTTTTCCCTACTGTTGCACTCTCTGGAGTGGGAATAGTAATTTTTACCCGTACGCTATCCAACGTTTTCCCTACTGTTGCACTCTCTGGAGTGGGAATAGTAATTTTTACCCGTACGCTATCCAACGCTTTCCCTACTGTTGCACTCTCTGGAGTGGGAATAGTAATTTTACCCCTACGCTATCAAACGCTTTCCCTACTGTTGCACTCTCTGGAGTGGGAATAGTAATTTTTACCCTTACGCTATCCAACGTTTTATATAATTAATTGGAAAAAAATAAATGTTTATTTTATTTTTTATATTAGTTACATTTTATTTATGTTATTGTTTTATGTTTGTAAATGTATTAGTAATTTAGAATATATTTTATTAATTTATAAATTAGCAAAATAATTATTAATACTTATTGTTCAGTACATATATATTATATATTTACTGTATATATTTAATTAATGTATTATTAATATATATGTATTATTTATTAATTTTAAACATTAGATACTTTTAAATATGTAGATTTAATTTATTAGTGTTATATACTTAATTTTACATTTATATATTAAAAGAAAAAAATCGATATTTTTAACATCGATATTTTTTACATCTATATTATTTTTTCGATATTTTTTTACTTACCATGTTCTAGATAGGATGCCGATATTCTTGCCCTCGATATTGTTGACTCGATATTTCTGTAGGTCGATATTTATGTGGTCGAAATTCTGTCAGTGATCCAGTGGGGAGGACTAGGGGCAAGTGGTTTATTGATTGAACAGCCAGGTTTTTAACTGTTTATGGAAGGCGAACAGAGAGGGAATGGCGTTAATGTGAAGGGGGAGTGTGTTCCAAAGTCTAGCGGTGGCAACAGTAAAACTTCTGTCACCCAAAGAGGCTTTTTTAGTTCTAGCAGTTAGCAGGTGGGCTGCTGAAGACTGTAGGGGTCTGGTAGGTTTGTAGGAGCATACAGTTCTCCTGAGAAACTCAGGTCCTGCATTTTGGATTGCCTTGTGGGCAATGCACAGGGACTTGAACCTGGTTTTGCTCCTCATAGGTAACTAGTCAAGCTGTCATATCACCTTGGATATTGGTTTGAATTTGGGTGTACCTGACACGATCCAGGCCACTGCATTTTGCGCACTTTGTAGTTTATTTAGGACTCTTTCCTAGACATTGATAAGTAGACCATTTCAATTGTCTACTTTAGACATAACCAGGTGCTAAAGAGAGTCCTGCCGGCGCTGGGTAGGAGGTAGGGTAAAAGATTCTTTATCATTCTGATGGTGTCGAAGAATGAGGAGATGATTGAGTTTGCATGATGAATGGAGGATAGCTTGTCCTCAAACCCTAAGTTTCTGACTTTTGTGACAGGGGACGGAGGTGAGCCTAACTCTGCTGGCTACCAGGATGGAGACCAGCTGGGGGAAAAGATTGCTGAAGATCATCACCTCCGTTTTGTCTGAATTTAATTTGAGACAATTGTTTGCCATCCAGGAGCTTATGGCAAGCATACCCTCTTGGAAGTTAGCCAAGACTGTCCCCCTGTTATTGTGAATCTCTAGTACTAGCTGTATGTCATCGGCGTAGGAGGTTAGTCACAGGTCGTGGGACTTGATGATCCAGGCTAAGTCTGACGCGTATATGTTGAACAGGGTCGGACTTAGCGATGATCCTTGCGGGAATCCGCATGGCAGCGAAAGGGTGGGGAATTAAAGTCGCCGAGCTTTACTAACTGGGTGCGTTGGGGCAGGAAGGATGTTAGGAGGGCCTTGGCTTTGTCTTTAATGCCTATGGCTGAGACTTGGTTGAGTAGGGTTGCGTGGTCGACTATATCAAATGCTGCTGAGAGATCTAACAGCACCAGGACTGTGGCACCTCCCTGATTTAGATATTATCGTGGCTGCTCCAGAAGAAGGCGCTGGTTCGCCGAAACGCGCGTAGAGATTAATTTAGCCACATTTTTCTCATTACATTGTTTGTGTATTTTATGTAAACCCCATTTGTTGAATTAATTGCTTCTTTTAATGTTGGTGTTATATATTTCTGATTTATTAAGTTATATGTGTTAAATATAATTTGTGAATGTATATTTTTTCCTATGTGTTTTTAAAGAATCTTTGTGAATAAAATTGTACCTCCCCTCTTTTTACAAAAACCTTTGTTTCAAGCTCAGTTCATTTCAACCAACTAATTTGCTGTGTTGCCTAGATTGATACATATCATTTGACCTCCCTGATCAAGTGTCATCCTGATTTCATTTGATGCTTTGATCAGGGCGGTTCGCTGCCATGGCCTTTTCTAAAGTCAAATTGGGTGTCCTCTAGTAGAGTGTTATTCTCGATAAAGTGGGCGAGCTGAGTGTTCATCACTTTCTCAAAGATTTTGGCGGGGAAAGGGAGGCAGGCAATTGGTCTGTAGTTCTTGGTATCCAAAGGTTTATGGTTGTGTTTCTTTAGAACTGGCTTGATGACCTTTTCTTTCCAGATGGAAGGATATATTCCTGGTGAGAACATTTTTTACAGATATTAGTGTGGGGCCTATGGTGTCAAGTGTAAGTTTTAATGTGGTAGGGGGGGCATGGGTCATTGGGGGAGCCAGATTTGATGGTGGAAATAAGATCTATAATCTGGTCTGCAGTGACCCGTCTAAATCCTGATAAAGTTGAGGCTGTGTTGTCATTGGTGGGGCGTAGTTCAGGGGGCTAGGAGAGTTTGTTTCGTCGCTGGGTGTGATGATCTGATTATTGGTAAGAGAGTGTGATGAGAAGTTAGTGTAGATATGGCAGACTTTTCTTGAAAGAAAGTGGCCAGGGAATCACTGAGGGCTTTCGTGGGAGTCATGGGTGGGTTGGTTTCTGGTCCTGATAGCCTAGTTACATCATGTAATAGCTGTTTGACAGAGGCTTGTGATGTTTCGTTTCGGGGAGATAGAATTGACTTTTCTCTAATTAAAAGACGTTTGTAATTGGCCATTGCTTTCTTGTAGAGTGTTTTCTCTGTGGTGTCATAGTCTCGACGCCAGTGACTTTTTTCGGTTTCTACATTTTTGTTTTTCCAGTCTTAGTGCCTCGGAAAACCAAGGGGTGGATGGTGTCTTTCTATTTTTAAAGGAACCAAGGTATCGAAGAGGGTTAAGGAGCCATTGTGTGTATTTCAACGCTGCAAGTTCTGGGTCGTCAGGCAGGTCTTGCTGAGTGGACAACAGGTGTGATTTTTGTGCAGATGGGGAAATACTGCCCCAGGCCTTGAATTGTTTGGGGGGAAGGGAGCTGGCGTGATGGGGGGGCTGGTTTCGGTGTGGATATTGAAGAGGATCGCACAGTGGTCCGTCCAGGTTAGGGGAAGGATGTTTTCTAGGGAGATTTGTTTGTTGTTGGTGAACAACCCATCTAGTGTGTGGCCGGCCAGATGGGTGGGACTAATTACTAGTTGGGAGAGTCCTAATGATTCTAGTTTTGTTGAGAGGAATGAAGTGTTGTGGTGATTATGGGCTTCAAGATGGAAATTGAAGTCACCTAGAATGGTGAGGTTAGATTCTCCTTCTAATGGTTCTAGTAGAAGATCTATGGCTGAGAGAAGTTCAGCTCGTGGTCCTGGTGGGCTGTACAGAAGAATGCTTTTAAAGGAATGTGAATGAGTGAGTAGAATTGTGAAGTTAAAGGCTTCACAAGTTTTCGAGCGGATTGCTTCTAGCCTGACCAAGTATTTGTCTCGATGGATGAGTGCCAGGCCACCGCCTTTTTTATTGGTTCTGTCTAATCTACGGATGCAGAAACTACCAGGGGTTACAGTGAAGTAGTTTGGACCAGAGGAAGGGTCACCCCAGGTTTCTGTTACAAATAGGGGGTCAAGTTTGTGACTTTCTAAAAAAATCAGTATTTCAATATTGTCACTTAAAATCCGGATTTGCCACTAAGGAAGTTTTTAAATTACAATTTCTCAGATACCTAACATGACTTTCTCACCTGCTCCCAATCAAAAGTTAGCATTTAATAAACTTAATAAGGTACTTCAATGTTATCCACGAGAGAGGTAGGCCTCAAAGTAGCGAACAATAAAGTTTTTCACTACCCGGACACGTAAAGCCTAAACGTATATATCCAGCTTTTTAAATAAAATGTCCCCTCCCCTAGGGACTGCTTCGGGCCTACCTTAAGGGTGACTTTTTTTGTATTAATAAGGGAGGTTTAGACTTGGCAAAGGGGTTATTTTACCAACTTTATTTATCAGTTTAAAATTGCTAGCGGGCTACAACTGCATGTGTAAGACATGTTTTAAAGGGCTCCTTAAGTGGCTGGCTCAATAATTATATGAAATACCACTTTATCAGGGACTTATAAGCAAATGTAATATGTCAATCAGGTTTTAGCCAATGTTTTACGGAGTGTGCACAAGCACTTTAGCACTGATTAGCAGTAGTAAAGTGCACAGAATCTTATAGCCAACAAAAACGAATTCAGCAAAAATAGGAGAGGTGAAGGCAAAAACTTTGTGGGAAGACTCCTCTAAAGCTGATAGGTATAACATACACTTAATCCCGTTCAAAATATCCAAGCATTTAGGAATCTACCTGTCATATGAAACAGATTCTGAGTTGAGTGGCAATATTGGTTATTTAAGTATGCCACAAACTGTGACATTTTTAAGGCCACAGACTCCAACTCAAGGAGATAGGTCATTTGGTTAAATACCTCCGTCCTGATCTGCGTGTATCCTGAAGATCATAATTTTCCAAATAGCATCAGTAACAAGAGGACTTTTGGTGGCTTGTTGTACAAGCTGCAGCAGAAAGTGAAAGAAAGATAAAAACAGGAACTTTTGACTGAAAATTGCTGAGTTAATTAGATATTGTGAGAAGTTTGTTATAGTACTCTGAGTTTAACATCCCTTTCCTGAAACTCTAGTTGCTTCCGCAGACCTACATAACATCCAACAACGCTATGTTCAATAAGACCATGTCTGGTAATGCCACTTTAGACTATGTGTAAAATGTAAATGTAAAGGTGCGGTCCAGAGATGTCACAGAGGTCAAAGTTTATGCCATAGAGTTAAGCCTCCTCCAGGAAATTTGAAAGTTGCCTCCTGTGAATGATGGTAAATGATCTGACTGACTAAATATTCCTTGTTGTCTGGCTTACTTCATGTCCTACACTGGCTTACAGTAGATAAATGTATCCAGTTTAAAGAACTATGTTATATGCACAAAATCAATACTCAGTTTAAACCACAATACCTGGCAAAATTGGTATCTTCGTGCCACCCCTCTTGCACATTGAGCTCCAGTAATCGGTCACTTTACTCCCAGGAATTAAATGGTCTTGGATGGGTAGCCATTCCTTTTCTTTCCTTGGCCCTATGCTTTGGCATACTCTTCTGGAGTTCTTTGAGAAGCTGTACTTTTCTAACCACTTTCTGCAAGGATCTTAAAACTTGGCTATTTTAAGATGTATGGGGCAGATTTATAAGGTCTGGCGCATCTCTGCAAATCAGCAGGGATGCGCCAGAAAACTTGTGTTACTGAAAACTACCCCTGCACCACCACGGATGCGCCTCATTTAAAAATGCGGTACAAAAGGGGGTGGTGATGGACGGAGCATCTGAATCCATCAAACGCTCACACCCAGTCAAAAGATCTGGGTTTAATCCATCACCGTTCTTTAGCCCACTCTGCCACCCCAGTTCTGACATGGCTATATGCAAATCAGTTTGACCCTGTGGCTCATAGTAACAGTCCAGCCCGAACTGCCAATCAATGTCTTCCCTGGACCGGAAACAAGCTTCCGAGGACCGGTTGCTGGCATTCCAGCCGTCTTCAGCCCGGCTTGCTTGAATCCAGTGGCAAAGTGAGCAAGGGACTCACGTTTGAGCATACCCTGCCACACTTATGGCGGCGAAAAGCGGTACAAAAGGGGGTGGTGATGGACGGAGCATCTGAATCAATCAAACACTCACACCCAGTCAAAAGATCTGGGTTTAATCCATCACCGTTCTTTAGCCCACTCTGCCACCCCAGTTCTGACATGGCTATATGCAAATCAGTTTGACCCTGTGGCTCATGGTAACAGTCCAGCCCGAACTGCCAATCAATGTCTTCCCTGGACCGGAAACAAGCTTCCGAGGACCGGTTGCTGGCATTCCAGCTGTCTTCAGAACGGCTTGCTTGAATCCAGTGGCAAAGTGAGCAAGGGACTCACGTCTGAGCATACCCTGCCAAACTTATGGTGGCCAAAAGTGGTACAAAAGGGGGTGGTGATGGACGGAGAATCTGAATCAATCAAACACTCACACACAGTCAAAATATCTGGGTTTAATCCATCACCGTTCTTTAGCCCACTCTGCCACCCCAGTTCTGACATGGCTATATGCAAATCAGTCTGACCCTGTGCCTCATGGGAACAGTCCAGCCCGAACTGCCAAACCATGTTTTCCCAGGACCGGAAACAAGTTTCCGAGGACCGTTTTTTTGGCATTCCAGCCGTCTTCAGCCCGGCTTGCTTGAATCCAGTGGCAAAGTGAGCAAGGGACTCACGTCTGAGCATACCCTGCCACACTTATGGCGGCCAAAAGTGGTACAAAAGGGGGTGGTAATGGACGGAGCATCTGAATCAATCAAACACTCACATCCAGTCAAAAGATCTGGGTTTAATCCATCACCGTTCTTTAGCCCACTCTGCCATCCCAGTTCTGACATGGCTATATGCAAATAAGTCTGACCCTGTGCCTCATGGGAACAGTCCAGCCCGAACTGCCAAGCCATGTCTTCCCTGGACCGGAAACAAGCTTCCGAGGACCGGTTTCTGGCATTCCAGCCGACTTCAGCCTGGCTTGCTTGAATCCAGTGGCAAAGTGAGCAAGGGACTCACATCTGAGCATACCCTGCCACACTTATGGTGACCAAAAGCGGTACAAAAATGCAGCAAAATACACACAATGATGGACGGAATGTTGCACAATGGCAAAACATTCACCCCCAGTGACAGATCTGGGATTAATCCATAGTTATTTTGCTCACCAAGCCACCCCAATTCAGACATGGGCATATGCAAATCAGTCTTGACCCTGTGCCTCATGGAAACAGTCCAGCCCGAACTGCCAAGCCATGTCTTCCCTGGATCGAAATCAAGCGTCCTAGGACCGGTTTCTGGCTATCAGCCGTCTTCAGCCAGGATAGATTGACTCCAGTGGCATAGTGAGCACGGGACCCACGTTTGGGCATACCCTTCCCACATAGGGTGAACAGCAAAATACACAGCCGTCTTCAGCCAGGATAGCTTGACTCCAGTGTTGTTAAAATTCGGCATGCCGTGGCGCACGGATAGGAAAAAGCATGTCGTATCTGCCGGTGTAAGGTTAGAGTCGCGTTGTTGAAGAAAAGGGAGTGGTGATGGACACGAGTATCTGAATTAAGCAGAACACTCCTACCCAGTCAACAGATCAGGGCTTGATCCATCACCGTTTTTTAGCTCACTGCACCATCCCAGCTCAGAACCTGGCTACATGCAAAATAGTCTGTCCCTGGCCCAGTGCATCATGGGAACAGGGCAGACCAAACTACCAAGCCAATTCTTTTACTGGAAAGGAAACAAGCTTCCGGGGAGTGAGCACGGGACCCACGTTTGGGCCTACCCTTCCCACATAGGGTGAATAGCAAAATACACAGCCGTCTTCAGCCAGGATAGCTTGACTCCAGTGTTGTTAAAATGTGGCGTGCCGTGGTGCACGGATAGGCAAATGCGTGTCGTATCTGCCGGCGTAAGGTTGGCGCAGTGCTAGAGTCGCGTCGTGGGCACGACGCAACTCCAGCACTGTTCCAACCTGGACTATCTCCAACATTCTTCGTCTCGCTTTATGCCTGCTTCTAGCAGGCGCAAGTTTTTGACGCAGCGGCGTGGGAAAAGTGATGACGTGAACTCTTGTCGATTTCACTCAGGCACTTTTCCAAAGCTTTCCTGGGACAGACCGCCCACACTGCAACGGTACGTCCACATTATACCTAGGGGTGTATGGCGTAGGGGTGTATGGCGTGACGCATCTCCCTAGATGCGTCACGTTGTAAATCCATTGCAGCATGGCGCTTGCTTTACACCGCTGCTTCGTTGCAGAAGGGACTCAGCAACAGCGCAAATGTGTCGCAAGTGCCTTGTAAATCTGCCCCTATGTGTCTAAACTGCCCTTCCTGCTACCCAGCACTGGGAAACCCTCAGCGTAGATATACGCTATACAAAATTTCAACAGTAATAATAAAAACTGGAACATATTCACTGCCTGTGTGTGATGTAATTTCATGCCGTAATATAGAATGCAGAACACAGAGGTTGTGTTTAGTGGAGACTTAGATCACATATTTACTTGCCATTGGTTTGAGACATCAAAGAGGCTGCTGGAGTTCTGTCATTCTCTTCACTGGTTCCATGTTGAGCAGATGGAAGCAAGATTATCTGAATGCACACTATTCTCTCAACTGCTGCTCTTCTTTGTTTCTTTGAAGCATTTCAAGATGTTAAAAGATCTGGTGAGAGCTCCCAAACCGATGACCTGAAATAGGCCCAAACCTATAAGAGCTGATGAAGTTCTCCCCTGATCTTTTTGGGGGCAAAGCTATCAATAGTTCAGCAAGTGCATTGTTATTGGGATCCAGAGTCAAGAAGGGCATACTGAATGCTAATTATTGCTTTATTTTTCTACCCAACAAGCTATGATGGAACTTGTTTTCTGTGCTTGCACCAAGACCCATGGCAAACCTGCTACACCACAGATGGGGACTTTTCTGTGGTAGGAGGACAGACACCTTCAGTCAATTCACACTTCTTGGTTTCATCTCCTATGTCAACCACCCTTTGCACATTATGCTGCTTCTACTCTAGCATGCCATGTTCTATTGCACCCACTCTGGGACGAGATAAGTTTAGATGGCAGTCAGAAACATGTTCAGCCACTTCCTCCAGTGAGGAGCCCAGTTGCAGTCCAGTCCCATCTGCCCAGATAGTTCTTCTTCCAAGATGCGTTTCTTCTCCTTGCGATACATTTGGAATTCATGTGCCCAGCTTCCCTGAGCCGAGAAGGACAAATTACAGAGCCTAGATCTTACGAAGAAGAAGAATCCGATTTCTCAGTCATTCTTCAGGCAGCAGTCTGACAGCAGTTCTCTTCTCTTTTGCTTCTTCAGATTCCAAACAATGTTCTATTTTCCAGCGATAGAAAGACCATGATACAGTTGTAACAGCAGTGGCTAGTAGAAGGTTCTGAACCTTTCCTTAAAATGGTCGATCCAGGAGACCTTCCCTACTATGTAATATCTTTCCTTACGTATGGCTAATTCTCTCAACAAAAGCATTATTGTATGTGTTTTCAAAAACAGTGAAAGGCTATCTGAGGTTCCTAACTTTATCGATACTTTTGTCCAAAATTAGGGATTTTCCTCTCCCTACTAATAGAAACTTCCTTAATATCGCCCTGTACCTTTGTCACCCCCATCTGTGAAAGATGAAAGTATGGCCTTGGGAAGACAAGCTTTAAAGAGGCACACTATCTTTCCTGTGATATAAACATGGAATGTCAAGGTTTTCTCTGTGGTGTGTGCGGTGTGTGTGTGTGTGTGTGCATAAATAACCAGGGCTTCAAGTGGGCCGGGTCTCAAGGGGTCTGAGCGCTGGCAGTTTTTTAAGGGGGTCTCGAAACGGGTCTCTATCTGGCTCTGTTTTGAGCCATGGCACAGGCAGTCCTTTTTTTCCGGACTGCAGTGACAGCATACTTTGCATTATGACTACTTGATGCTCATTCAGGCATTGCATTATAAAGAATATCAGGACGTACTTGATTACATGCTTTAGATAATTTAAGGCATGTCCATTCTCAGCAGTAAATCAGGCCACTTACATAAGGCTACTTTTAGAATTGGGAGTCTCTAGTTGGCACAGGTAGGTACTTGTGACAAATAGGAACCCTCTCCTCTAGTCAGGATAAGGGGATTACACTCCTAAAATAACCCCTGCTCACCCCCTTGGTAGCTTGGCACGAGCAGCAAGGCGTTATCTCAGAGGCGTTGTAAGTTAAGCATTTGTGACCACATACAGTAACCCAGTGACAACACTACAAATGGACACCACACAAGGTTTTATATCAAAAATAAGTATATTTTATATAGAGTTACCACAAGACCAATAACGACAAAAAGAATCCACTGTACTATATTAGAATTTAAGAGTTCTGGTTGAAAAGGCTTAAATCAAGTTTCCATGCGAGTCAGTAGCCTGGTCCGGCTACAGCGTTGTTGAAATAACACAGAGTCTAACAAATCCAGCGGACCGCGTCTGTACAGGTCCACTCAAATGTCGACAGACTAAATCACAGTAAATCACAGGGGATTACACTCCTAAAATAACCCCTGCTCACCCCCTTGGTAGCTTAGCACGAGCAGTAAGGCGTTATCTCAGAGGCGTTGTAAGTTAAGCATTTGTGACCACATACAGTAACCCAGTGACAACACTACAAATGGACACTACACAAGGTTTTATATCAAAAATAAGTATATTTTATATAGAGTTACCACAAGACCAATAACGACAAAAAGAATCCACTGTACTATATTAGAATTCAAGAGTTCTGGTTGAAAAGGCTTAAATCAAGTTTCTATGCGAGTCGGTAGCCTGGTCCGGCTACAGCGTTGTTGAAATAACACAGAGTCTAACAAATCCAGCGTACTGCGTCTGTACGGGTCCACTCAAATGTCGACAGACTAAATCACAGTACCTTTTACTTGAGGCGGCCGGCACCGATGTGTGAGCCGGTTCCGAGGTTTGTCGCGGTGCAGAAAAGAAAGCATTGCAGGATGAGTTGTCAGAGTCGGTGGAGCCAAGGCGTGTGTTGCAGGGTGAGACAGTGCTTCGATGCGGTGCTTGCAGCTTGCGATGCGGGGACAGACCCGGAGTTCGGGAGCTGGCGTCGATCAGTCCGGATAGCGGTGCGAGTCAGGCGGTGCGTCACAAAGGGTGCAAAGTGGTGCCCAACTCAGATGCGTTCACAGGACTCGGAGTCAGCAGCAGTGACCACGTCAGTCAGACTAGTACGAGTCAGTGTAGCGAGGCGTTGCACATCACTGTGTCCCCCAGTTGCGGTGCAGGCAACGGCTCGGTGACAGCGTCAGGATGGAGTCGGTGAGCTCAGAGCTTGCGTTGTTCGAGGCGGACATTGCTTGATGTGGCGCCTACAGGACACCGGGCCAGTCAGTCACAGCTCTCTGCCTCTGTAGACACTGAAACAGCGTTTCGAGCAGCAATTCACAAAGGCTGGTGAAGTCCACTGGTCCTGGGACTTTGGTTAGGGGGCAAGCTCTTTTCCAAGCCCTTGGAGATATTTGCAGAAGTTGAAAATAAAGTCCACAAAGTTCTTTCTCCTCTCTTTGGAACTCAGGCAACCACTGCAGGCCACTTCCCCTAAGCAGCACTTCAGCATGGGAATAGTCTCGTCTCAGTTTCTTCAGGTTTCTCTCCTCAGCGGAGGTTTTGTCTTGTAAGTCCATAAGTGATCTAATTTCTTGGGATCAGGTCCCAATACTTATACCCCAAAATCCTTTTTTCTCTGAGGGGAGAGGGGCCTGTGCTCAGTTCAAGCCAGTTCTGAAGCCCTCTGTTTACCAGACTTCTCCTTCCCTTTCACAGTGCAGGGCAAGCACATCAGACGCCCCATAGGAGGTGGAGCCAGCAAGCGGAAGGCAGGTAAAGTCCTGGAGCACTTTGTTGACCGTCTTTCTTCGCTTCTTTCAGGGTGCAGGGCATCAGACGCACCACAGGGGGTGGAGCCGGCATTGCAGGAGGAAGGTCCAGCCCTATTCAGGTCCCAGGTGCAACTCCTCCCTCCCATCAATCAATCAATCAATACATTTGTAAAACACACTACTCACCCGTGAGGGTCTCAAAGTGCTGGGGGAGGGGGGTGCTGCTATTGCTCCAAGAGCCAGGTCTTGAGGAGTCTTCTAAAGGTGAGCAGGTCTTGGGTGTGCCGCAGGTGGGTAGGGAGGGTGTTCCAGGTCTTGGCGGCGAGGAAGGAGAAGGATCTGCCCCTGGAGGTCACCTGCGGATGCGGAGGTGGCGATGGCAAGGCTGGCTGAGCGAAGTTGGCGGGTGGGGGTGTGGAAGCTGGGTCTGCTGTTCAGGTAGGGTGGTCCCGTGTTGTGGAGTGCTTTGTGCGCGTGGGTGAGGAGCTTGAAGGTGATCCTCTTGTTGACGGGGAGCCAGTGTAGGTCTCTCAGGTGGGTTGGGTGATTTGGCTGCGGCGGGGGATGTTGAGGATCTGTCGGGCGGAGGCATTTTGGATGCGTTGCAGTCGTCATAGGTGTTTGGAAGAGATTCCTGCATGGAGTGCGTTGCCGTAGTCCAGCCTGCTGCTGATGAGGGCTTGGGTCACTGTTCTCGTTTCGGTTGGTATCCACTTGTAGATTCTGCGGAGTATATGAAGGGTGTTGTAGCAGGAGGAGGAGATGGAGTTGACCTGCTTCGACATGGAGAGGGAGGTGCGAGTATGAATCCTAGGTTGCATGCGTAGTCCGTGGGTGTCGGTGCTGTTCCCATTGTGGGTGGCCACCAGGAGTCGTCCCAGGCAGAGGGGGTGGTGCAGAGGATGAGGATCTCCGTCTTGTCCGAGTTCAGTTTCAGACGGCTGCTCCACATCCACTCGGCGACGACCTCGATTCCCTCATGGAGGTTAGTTTTGGTGAGGGATAGGATGAGGATGAGCTGGGTGTCATCGGCATAGGAGATGATGTTGAGGTTGTACTGGTGGGCCACTTGTGGGAGGGGGGCCATGTAGACGTTGAACAGGGTCGGGCTGAGGGATGAACCCAGGGGTACTCCGCAGATGATGTTGGTGGCTTCGGATCGGAAGGGTGGGAGGCGGACTCTCTGGTTTCTGACGGAGAGGAAGGACGTGGTCCAGTCCAGTGCCTTCTCTTGGATTCCGGCTTCTTGGAGGCGTGTTTTTAGTGTCTGATGGCAGACCCTGCCGAAGGCAGCTGACAGTTCCAGAAGGATGAGGGCTGATGTTTCGCCGTTATCTAGTGGGCGCCTGATGTCTTCTGTGGCGGCGATGAGTGCTGTCTCGATGATGTGGTTTCGTATGAAACCGGACTGGGATGGGTCTAAGATGTTGTTGTCCTCTAGGTGGCAGGCCAGTTGCATGTTGACGACTTTCTCGATGACCTTCGCTGGGAGAGGGAGCAAGGAGATGGGCCGGAAGTTCTTGAGGTCCTTGGGGTCCGCCTTGGGCTTCTTGAGGAGGGTGTTGATTTTGGCGTGCTTCCAGCTTTCAGGGAATGTCGCTGTCTCGAAGGAAATGTTGATAACCTTCCGCAGTTGGGGTGCAATGGATGTGTCTGCTTTGTTGAATAAGTGATGTGGGCAGGGGTTTGACGGTGATCCTGAGTGGATGGAGTTCATGATCTTGCATGTCTCGTTGTTGTTGATGTTGGACCAGGCGGTCAGGTGGTTGGTGCCACTGGTGTTTGCAGGAGGGGTGAAGTCTGCTGTGGTCTGGGTGGTCGCGGTGTTGAAGCTATTGTGGATGTCAGTGATCTTGCAGTGGAAGAAGGTGGCCAGCGAGTCGCACAGATCTTGTGAGGGTGGGATGTTGTTGGCGTTGGCGCTGGGGTTGGAGAGTTCCTTCACTATGCTGAAGAGCTCTTTGCTTTTGGGTGCATTGTTGTCCAGGCGAGCTTTGAAGGAGGATCTCTTGGCTGTTCTGATGAGGTGGTGGTGTCTGCGGGTGGCATCTTTGATGGCTGCTAGGTTGTGTGGTGTTTGCTCGTGGAGCCATTTCTTCTCCACTTTTCAGCGTGTACGCTTGGAGGTCTGGAGCTCTTCAGTGAACCAGGTGGCTTTCTTGCTGGTGTGGTTGTTGGGGGGTTTCCTGAGCGGGGCGAAGGTGTTGGCGCAGTCGTTGATCCACTGTCTGAGGTTGCGCGTGGCGGTGTCCTGGTCGGTGGGTGGGTTCTGGGTGAGTGTGGCAAACAGCTGGTCTTCTGTGACTTTGTTCCAGCAACGGCGGGGCAATTGGTGGGTGTGGTGGTGCGTTGTTTGTTTCTTGAAGGTGAAATGGATGCAGCAAGTGTCGGTCCAGTGGAGTTCGGTAGTGTGGTTGAAGGCGACGTTGGTGCTTCTGGAGAAGACTGTGTCAAGCGTGTGGCCGGCTACGTGGGTGGGTTCGTTGACATGTTGTCTGAGTCCGAGGTTTGCGAGGTTGTCGATCAGAGTGACAGAGTTGGCGTCGTTGTTGTTCTCGAGGTGGAAGTTCAGGTCCCCAAGGAGTATGTAGTTCGTGGAGGCAAGTGCGTGGGTGCTGGCGAGGTCAGCGATGGAGTCGCTGAAGAGGGCCTAGGTTCGGGGGGTCTGTAGACGAGTCTTCCTCTGAGGGTGGTGTTGGGGTCGGTGTGAATCTGGAAGTGTAGGTGTTCGGCGGAGTTGAGGGAGTCGTCTGTGAGGGTGTGGACCTGGAGGGCGGACTTGTGGATGATGGCTCTTCCTCCTCCTATTCCGTTGGATCGGTCTCTGTGGGCGGTCTTGTAGCCGTCCGGGATGGCAATGGTGATGTCAGGTGCAGAGGAGTCGTTCCACCAGGTCTCGGTCAGGAAGGCAACGTCTGGGGCGGAGGTGTCGAGCAGGTCCCAGAGCTCGACGGCGTTTTTGCGGGAGGAGCGGGTATTGAGGAGTATGCAGTGGAGGTGGTTGGGTCCGGTCCTTGAGGGTTTCGAGGTTCTGTCGGTGTGAAGTTGCAGGTGTGGCAGGAGAAGGGGCAGTGAGTGCTTTTCAGGGTGGTCAGGAAGCAGCGGTGGTCTCGGCCGGTGTTGAGAGCATGGAGGGTGTTGGCGTTGTAGCAGAGTCTAACATCGTGGCGTACGCGTGGCCCAGGGGTTCTGGCGCTGGGCGCGGTCCAGGACGCCAGTGGCACGGTCGCGCTGCGTCCGCCATTTAAGGCGTGGAGAAAGGAAAGAGCAGCTGGGAGGCTGGAGCGGGGTGGCGAGGGGGCGTGGCTTCGGGGAGTAGCGGCGGGAAGCTGGGTAACAGAAGAGAAAAAGGGGGGGACAGGGATTAACGGCCCAAAAACAGGAAAAAGAAGAATTAACCCTAAACAACAAATACAGTAAAGGAGAGAGGCAGCACACTACTTGCACAGCGTCAGGCAAGCAGGGGCACAGCAGGAGCGATCTCATGCTTGAGGCGGCAGCGAGGCTGAAACCCAGGTGCAGCTGTGCGGCAGTGGGAGAGCGGCCTGGCCTGTGAACAGGGTCAGGGGTCGCGCCTACTGTAGCGCAGCGGCCGCCATTTAAGGTGGGGAGGGAGGGAGGATCAACTGGGATCCGGGGGCGTGGTGGCCAGGGGGTGTGGCTTCGGGGAGCAGCGGCGGGAAGCGGGGTAACAGAAGAGAAAAAGAGGGTGACGGGGATTAACGACGCAAAAGTGGGAAAAAGAAGAATTAACACTAAAAAACAAATACAGTAAAGGAGAGAGGCAGCACACTACTTGCACAGCATCAGGTGAGCAGGGGCACAGCAGGAGCGATCTCACGCTCGAGGCGGCAGCGAGGCTGACCCCCAGGTGGAGCTGTGCGGCAGTGGGGGAGCGACCTGGCCTGTGAACAGGGTCAGGGGTCACCTGATCTAGATGCAGATCTCTCTATTCTCCACCGGGCTGCCCCAGCCTGTCTCTTGGACTACCCAGCCTATCACTCACAAAACCAGACGAAGGAATACACAACCTCGCAAAGGCAGGCTCAACTGGTAAGGCAAGCAAATACCTACATTTCTAAAAGTGGTATTTGCAAACACAGAATATTAAAATAAACTTCACTAAAAGATGTATTTTATTATTCTGAGTCGAGGCATACTAAACTCGAATTTCCGCCATGTTCTCTGAGTCTGCTAGGATTATAAACATGCACAAATCTAGCAGTCCATTCTGGCCTATGGAGAACAGATAGCCTTCCAATAGTGAAAAATGACAAATGGCTGTAATTCACTATTAGGACATGCCACACACATCAGGGCTCATCCTACCTTATCCTTACAATGCACCCTGCCCTTGGGCCTACCATAGGGGTGACTAATATGAAGACAAGAAAAGTTTTAGAGACTGGCAAGTGGGTGCACTTGCCCAGTCAGCATGACAGTACAAGACTGCACGCAGGCTCTGCAATGGCAGACCTTAGACACGTTTTACAAGGCCGCTTCCATGTGTGGCACAACCAGTGCTGCAAGCCCACTAGCAGCATTTGGATTTTTACACCCTGGGTACACTGAGTGCACTGTACTAGGGTCTGACAAGTAAACCAAATAGTCAATCATGGAATCACTAATTAATACATTCATTTACTGTAGGGAGCACTCGCACTGTGGCACTGGACAGCAGTGGCACAGTGCCCAAAGCATCTAACATCAGCAAAAACACTTGAGGCAAAATAAAAAATGGAATTTAGACCCATGCCAATGGTGCCAGGTGTAACAGCTACTAACCTTTGCACTAATCCCACTTACAGTATTTAAGAGGGTATCTAATGTACTATTACATCTGTATCAGTGCCTCAGCTGTTTGTCAGAAACATTCCAGCCGGAAAGCTTCTAACCTTTGCACTAATCGCACCTACAGCATTTAAGAGGGTATCTAATGTACTATTACATATGTTGTCTTCTTAAACATAAATACCTTTTGTAAATATCACTAAAATGCCTTTCTCGATAATTTTAATATTGGTTGTGCAGTATTTACTACAAGAAGAGTAGGTGCCCCAGTTGCCATGGCAGCTATGAAAAAAATTATTTAATAGCGTGTCCAAATGCACAGCATCAAATGGGTGTTCTGGTCTCGCTAATACCACCTAAAATGGCTTGACCATTTTCCTGCTGGTGCAACTCTGGAACATCAGTTAAAGACATGTAACAATGCTTCCGGTTCGTTAACTGGGAACTGCTGAAGGTCTTCGTCGAAACCTTAGTTTTCACAGCGTACAGTAGGGCACATATTGTTTGCACTCTATTCCCAGCTTTTTCCCCCAACAATCACTGTAGTAATGAGCTGCTAGAGTAATCTGTTCATGCCACCTGTCGCACAGGTGGCAGTGAATACCTCCTAAATGCGTTTGATGGCATTCCTTCAAGGAGACAGAAGAGATCTCCTCTTTACACAATTCAGCAGTGTATGGGATACTGAACTGTTGAAACAGAGATTTCTCTACCTGCACCAGGACATATTCAGGAGCCAATTTGAACCACCGAAAAATGTTGAACTTCTGTAGGTTTGCTTCATGCTACAGAACATAGCCATCAATGGGTGATTACACATTCTGGATGAAGATATGCAATCCCTTAAGGAAAACCAACACAAATAGTTATGTATTAGGTGGTCATTTAGCTGCTGCAGCACCTCCATCTTGATAACATATCATCCTGGAGCATCTACCAATTGTAGGAATGTGAAATAGGTTGGGAAATGCTTTGCTGATGCATGGTCAACAAATAAATAGCCAAGGAGCTATAACATCCTTAGAGCGTACATGAAATACTGCAAACCATTGTTAATCTCTTGTCTACTTCGACTACACAGTAACCAAATCCATAACTACCTTGGGGCACCTGGACAACAGAGCTTCCTCACTTGCACTAACCACTACAGTCAGCACATGCATAGGAGGGCTGGAAAGGGCAGATGTGATGGCCAAAGGGCAACACTGATCTACAGTAAGATGCATCAGTGAATAAGGGGTAATGGTGATATTTCCAATCGATATGGCAGCTATACATGGCCAGAAGAATCACAAACAACTTGCACACTAAAATGATGGAAAGTACCACAGCAGAGTACCATTATGGATACAGAGGACTAGAGAAACCACTTCTGCTGTCTTCACACTCCAAGAGAAGAATCTTCCAGTGATGCAACTAGATCATATCCTTATTTTCTGAAAAAGGGCTGGCCCAAGCATTAACACATCAGATTTTTTAGGACCTCCAGAATCTTATTTATGACGTACGAGGTATATGACTATGGTGTTTCTCTGATTTCTCTCTTTAACAACATGTTTTTGTGTGTGCAGTATTTACAACAAGGGGTGGTGAGGGACAGAGTCTCTGAATTAAGCAGAAAGCTCTCACCCAGTCAAGAGATCGGGACTAGATCCAACACCGTTTTTTAGCTCACTGCACCATCCCAGTTTCAGAACCTGGCTGTATGCAAATTAGTCTGTTCCTGTCCCAGTGCATGATGGGAACAGGGCAAACCAAACTACAAAAGCCAATTCTTACACTGGGAAGGAAACAAGCTCCCGGGGACCGGTTTCTGGCATTACAGCTGTCTTTTGTGTGTGCAGTGACTCACTGGTGTGTCTCCCTGATTTCCCTATTTAACGTATAGTGTGACTCATGCATTTGTACACACTTCTACCATTTACCTGATGCTTATTCTCAGTTACATAATACACATTGCCCATATGTAGGTGCAATTATCAACCTTATGACCCGGGGTCTCATATTCAACCTCCGTCTGAATCTACCTACTGTTGAGACCTTGTGAGCCATAACACTTGTGTAGCTTTAACACGTGGGGCCTTCTTTATTTTTAAATCAATCTTGTTACTCTTAACCTCAAAATAACCTCAGCTACCATACTAAATCTCTTAGGGCCTCCGATGGATCTTGTTCTGTACTGAAATGGACTATGACACTTAGGGAATGAACAATTTTCATATGAGGAGTGGACCTGTAATAAGATAATTGTTAACATTCATTTATTACTGATGGAATTTCCCAGGTAATTCTACCTTTAGATCAATTAATTTTAAAGCAGATTATTTTGCCACAACAAATAATGAAATAAACTCAGCAGAGTATTTGATCTCAAATTGTGTTTTTATCACATTTCAAATATTTAGCATACACATCTAATTTTTATGAATCTCTACAAATTTAATAAGCATTAACTTGTGAATTTCAATATGAAGGGAGCTATCTTCCTCAACCAAGGACGATTTTATCCTAGGGAAGTGAGTTTTATAGGAAATCAATTACTCTCATCAAACCCTATTGATGAAAGTTAACAAAATCAAATCAACCAATTATCAGTTGCAGTTCATGGGCAGGATTGTCTGCCCCTGTCAGTACTGCAGTATCAGTGCCTCAGCCTTTTGTCAATAACATTCCTGCCGGAAAGATACGACTACACAAGCATACCAGCCGGCAGCAAATGCAGCATTTCATCACAGTTTGCTTTGTTTCTGGAAGTTCAAATCGTCATTCTCTATACCGCAAGATGGGTAGAGGGGAGATGGACAAGATAGGAACTGCCCCTGTCCAGAGTTTAGGCAATTATACTCCATCAATTTCTGGTTAACACCCCTTGACATCACCAAATTTGTTGGATCAGTCTGTCCCATTGTCCAGTTTCGATAGGATGAGATGGTGTAGTCGGTAAAAGTATACAAACCAGGAAGAATTAAGTAATCCATTTCTTTGCCTTTTCCTCTGGACCACTTTACTTTAGTCATATGATTGCTTGTGACATTCAGGAAGTAGGCGAGTTCATGTTCTCATCCTTTGACAGATCTTCCCCAGGCATGTGCTCTAGGAAGTAACAATGTTGTTGCAAGTTCAGTCATGTAAGCTACAAATGTGAAAGTAGAAACTTTAAGAAAGGTTCCCATAGACTTCAGACTATTCATTTCATATGGTCATACTAGGAAAGAAAAGCATGTTTTGAGGTATTCATGAAATACAGCTTGTGCACGATGAACTTGTGTTAAAATATGAATCTCACAATATTGAATATAAAGGACTAGTTCTTCAATTAGGCAGGTTCATGATTTACAATTACAATTTACGCCTACATTTTTTTTAACACTTCATTAATAGTTTGAATATAATTTGCAAGTTTCTTTGCATGGTATGGGTCAGGATTTGAAAGCCACATTTAAAGTAAACCTTTATGTTGCACAAATTATTATATAGTCTATTTTTCTCATCAAGTCAGTGCACACAAGACACATTCTAATGTTAATGACCATTTTCCTAACACATAAAACAACTTTATTCTAAGATATAAATGTCTGTATTTTTGTTTGTTTACTGAGTTCTTCTATTCATAAAGAAAACATATGTCAATATATTTTGTTAAGCTTCTAATCATCTTATTGACAGTTAAGTGTTCTCAGAAAATTATGTCTAACATTCTGCATGCTTTTATGATGCAGTATCTAAGTCAAACTTCATTTGTGCATTTTTCTTGAACTTGGTAACCTAACACACTGTTGACATTATCTTAAAATAATGTCACAAATCATTTTTCCAGGGTAAATTCATAGAGATAGACAAAAGTTAACATATATGCTCTATCACACTCATTGTGTCATCTTCAAGGACTTCCTATCGGTAAATTTAAGCCCTGAGAACTTCGCCCCCTACAGATTTATCAATGGTGTCTTTTTATACTTTATATTTTGGGTGTCCCTAAAACATTTTGTCCAGCGAGGCCTCGAATATCGATTCTAATGGGAATCAAAGGCATGATGTTAATTCACCCCAATTCTATGGCCAATAACCTCCCACTTCCCTCTGCCAATGTCCCAGTAGTAGTTGTATCTTGAACTATGTGTGTCTGTTCCCCTTTCACCTGACATATATCATGGAGGTAGATGGTAAAGAATAGACTAGTTTATATGTTGACGGAAGCAGGACATCCACCTAAAAATTAGAAAAACTCTATCCAACTTCCTTGCAATTTTCCACCCAAATGAAAGGTGAGGGACCTGCAGGGTGTTCAAGAGCATATTCCCAGCAGTACCTATCATTGGAGAAACTCATCCACCATTTGCCCTCCAGATCACAGTGACAGTCACATCTCTGTTTTGGGGCACAGTGATTTCACTGATTTCTCTAATTTATCTGATTCAATGCGGTCTCAAGCTTAGTGGGCTCTACGCTTAGGGAGTTTGATGTAATAACCCGAAAATGTGTATTGAGCGGGGCCAAAGAAACATAACGCCTGTTCGGCATACAGTTCTGCTTCCAGTGCAGCTAGATCATAAATGATATATTGCTGCGGGTACATTAAGATGCACGCATGTTCAGATATAATCTGTTTTTGGTGTCAAAGAACAATTCTGATGCACTGTAATTTTATCATAATGGTAAATTGAAGGGGTAAACTGGTGAAGGAAGAGCCATCTAAGTACAAAGTTTGGAATCATTGGAGTTACTGTAACAGAGTGCTAAGAAGCATTCAGTATGCTGCATTTATTGTATGATATATGCCTGCAAAGGGGTTGTATATCAAAATATAATTGAAAAAATATTGTTTGACAGCAAATATTGTATCCTAAATATCTTTTACATAAATAATCTAACCCAATGGCGGTGATATTTTTGTAAACAATATTTAGAATACAATAGTTATGTCTGACGGTACTTTTGTCAATGATATCATGATAAACAATCTCTTGAGAAGTAGTTGTACATAATTTACCTGGATGATCTAGTTTGCTGGGTCCATTGTAGACTCTTAGCTGTTTCATTGTTTGTGCAAACCCCCATTTGTGATTCTAGACCCTAATGGGTTTTTCTACAATTTTAAGAAAGGGTAGCATGAACTGTGTTGGTACTTTCCTGTGGTTTCATATATAGGCCTGAACATTATTTATTACTTTCTATTGCATTTAGTTCCATGGGTATGGCACTCAGTATACACTGTCATTTCCATTAATGCAGCTGCTACTATTTCATTCTGTTGCCAAATTACCCCGGGGTTTAAACACTCTTGTGGAAATAAATGCAGTGCTATGTTCTGAAGGGGTTTAAACTCCTGCAGTAAATTATTTCTCCTCCTTCCAGGTGCTATGTTATCTCCATTCAAAGGAATGATGACCTCACTGGATTTTATTTTCAGGGGGATTAGTAGGAAGTTGGGGGTTAGGAAGTCACATTGTCCTGATGTTTCTTCAGCACAACAAACAATACTGATGAAAGGAATTCTTGATTTACAGGAACACTAGCAAACACAGACCAAACTCAACCTTTTTAACCCTTTTTTTGAGGTGCAGCATGAGGCCTATCACTCTGTGAGCATGGGATCTGTGTCTCAGCATACCTATCACACCTAGAGCGTCTACTGCAAGAAACAGCAAAGTGATGGAAGGAATGCCTACATTTATCTCATTCTCTGGAAAGCTCTCTGGGATTCATTCCATTTATAATGTTTTGCCCACCACGACGCTTTAGACATTGACCAGGTAAATGCATATCAGCTTTGGTCCTGCTTCAGTAAAATCAGTTGTGCCCAAACTGCTGGTCCAAGTCCCATCGAGGTAGGAACACAAGCACTTGAAACCATCATCATCAAATTCTTTATTTTGATCATTAAAACTGTAGTACATAGGGTTTCGCTCATAAAAGAAACAACCACACAATTCACAATTAATACAAACTGAGTTGAGAGGATCATTCAGGGGGCAAATGGGCCATAAATATATAGAAAGAACACAAGGTAACATGATAAACCAGCATGAAAAAGCACGAATAATGATTTTCCATGATGATGCATTATTGAGAAAGCAAAAGCTAAAGTGCTGGTGCATTTATAAGTCAAATTACCAAAGTAAAAGCCCATACATTAAGCAAATAGAGCTGGTTACTCCTCATACCTTAATAATGCCTGTGTTCAGAATTAACAATAGACAAAATTCAAAATACATAAAATATAAAGATAAAATCAGCAATTTACAACATAAAATATATCATTTGAAATTACAACATGCTTGTGTATCCAATACAATCTCCATTTTTCAAACAGTGCCAGACAGAGGTGATGGCTGCACCCAACTTATAATCGCCCAAAAATGCCCCCCAAATTTTGCGGAGGTACAGGTGAAAAGAGGTCTAGCATCTGATTTTAGTATGTGTAAGGTGTCTTTGGAGCTCCGGGACCCTAATTGCCTGCACACAGGTGCTAGTAGCCATCTACTCCTTGGTTTTGCCTAGGCTGTGCAGGCGAAAAAAACATATTACAAAAAACAATTTGATGGACAGAATGTAGATCAATGTCTTACATTCACCCCAGTACAATGATCTGGGCCTAAATCCATCGTTTTTTGCACTCCACACCACCCTGGGTTAGATAACGGCTTTATGCAAATCAGCTCCGACCCTGTGCCCCATGGGAACAGTCCAGTCCGAACTACGCAGCCATATCTTTCCCAGACCGGAATCAAGCATCCGAGGACCGGACCGGTTTCGAGGTAACACCTCTCATCATCCAGGCTAGCTTGACTCCAGTGGTGTGGAGGCTCTGGGACCCACGTCTGAGCTACCCCAGTACACTCAGGGAGAAAATTACAAAAAACAATTTGATGGACAGAATGTAGATCAATGTCTTACATTCACCCCAGTACAATGATCTGGGCCTAAATCCATCGTTTTTTGCACTCCACACCACCCTGGGTTAGATAATGGCTTTATGCAAATCAGCTCTGACCCTGTGCCCCATGGGAACAGGCCAGTCCGAACTACACAGCCATATCTTTCCCAGACCGGAATCAAGCATCCGAGGACCGGACCGGTTTCGAGGTAACACCTCTCATCAGCCAGGCTAGCTTGACTCCAGTGGTGTGGAGGCTCTGGGACCCACGTCTGAGCTACCCCAGTACACTCAGGGAGAAAATTACAAAAAACACTTTGATGGACAGAATGTAGATCAATGTCTTACGTTCACCCCAGTACAATGATCTGGGCCTAAATCCATCGTTTTTTGCACTCCACACCACCCTGGGTTAGATAATGGCTTTATGCAAATCAGCTCTGAACCTGTGCCCCATGGGAACAGTCCAGTCCGAACTACACAGCCATATCTTTCCCAAGCCGCAATCAAGCATCCGAGGACCGGACCGGTTTTGAGGTAACACCTCTCATCAGCCCGGCTAGCTTGACTCCAGTGGTGTGGAGGCTCTGGGACCCACGTCTGAGCTACCCCAGTACACTCAGAGAGAAAATTACAAAAAACAATTGGATGGACAGAATGTAGATCAATGTCTTACATTCACCCCAGTACAATGATCTGGGCCTAAATCCATCGTTTTTTGCACTCCACACCACCCTGGGTTAGATAATGGCTTTATGCAAATCAGCTCTGACCCTGTGCCCCATGGGAAAAGTGCAGTCCGAACTACACATCCATATCTTTCCCAGACCGGAATCAAGCATCCGAGGACCGGACCGGTTTCGAGGTAACACCTCTCATCAGCCCGGCTAGCTTGACTCCAGTGGTGTGGAGGCTCTGGGACCCACGTCTGAGCTACCCCAGTACACTCAGGGAGAAAATTACAAAAAATAATTTGATGGACAGAATGTAGATCAATGTCTTACATTCACCCCAGTACAATGATCTGGGCCTAAATCCATCGTTGTTTGCACTCCACACCACCCTGGGTTAGATAATGGCTTTATGCAAATCAGCTCTGACCCTGTGCCCCATGGGAACAGTCCAGTCCGAACTACACAGCCATATCTTTCCCAGACCGGAATCAAGCATCCGAAGACCGGACCGGTTTCGAGGTAACACCTCTCATCAGCCTGGCTAGCTTGACTCCAGTGGTGTGGAGGCTCTGGGACCCACGTCTGAGCTACCCCAGTACACTCAGGGAGAAAATTACAAAAAACAATTTGATGGACAGAATGTAGATCAATGTCTTACATTCACCCCAGTACAATGATCTGGGCCTAAATCCATCGTTGTTTGCACTCCACACCACCCTGGGTTAGATAATGGCTTCATGCAAATCAGCTCTGACCCTGTGCCCCATGGGAACAGTCCAGTCCGAACTACACAGCCATATCTTTCCCAGACCGGAATCAAGCATCCGAGGACCGGACCGGTTTCGAGGTAACACCTCTCATCAGCCCGGCTAGCTTGACTCCAGTGGTGTGGAGGCTTTGGGACCCACGTCTGAGCTACCCCAGTACACTCAGGGAGAAAATTACAAAAAACAATTTGATGGACAGAATGTAGATCAATGTCTTACATTCACCCCAGTACAATGATCTGGGCCTAAATCCATCGTTGTTTGCACTCCACACCACCCTGGGTTAGATAATGGCTTTATGCAAATCAGCTCTGACCCTGTGCCCCATGGGAAAAGTGCAGTCCGAACTACACATCCATATCTTTCCCAGACCGGAATCAAGCATCCGAGAACCGGACCGGTTTCGAGGTAACACCTCTCATCAGCCCGGCTAGCTTGACTCCAGTGGTGTGGAGGCTCTGGGACCCACGTCTGAGCTACCCCAGTACACTCAGGGAGAAAATTACAAAAAATAATTTGATGGACAGAATGTAGATCAATGTCTTACATTCACCCCAGTACAATGATCTGGGCCTAAATCCATCGTTGTTTGCACTCCACACCACCCTGGGTTAGATAATGGCTTTATGCAAATCAGCTCTGACCCTGTGCCCCATGGGAACAGTCCAGTCCGAACTACACAGCCATATCTTTCCCAGACCGGAATCAAGCATCCGAAGACCGGACCGGTTTCGAGGTAACACCTCTCATCAGCCTGGCTAGCTTGACTCCAGTGGTGTGGAGGCTCTGGGACCCACGTCTGAGCTACCCCAGTACACTCAGGGAGAAAATTACAAAAAACTATTTGATGGACAGAATGTAGATCAATGTCTTACATTCACCCCAGTACAATGATCTGGGCCTAAATCCATCGTTTTTTGCACTCCACACCACCCTGGGTTAGATAATGGCTTCATGCAAATCAGCTCTGACCCTGTGCCCCATGGGAACAGTCCAGTCCGAACTACACAGCCATATCTTTCCCAGACCGGAATCAAGCATCCGAGGACCGGACCGGTTTCGAGGTAACACCTCTCATCAGCCCGGCTAGCTTGACTCCAGTGGTGTGGAGGCTTTGGGACCCACGTCTGAGCTACCCCAGTACACTCAGGGAGAAAATTACAAAAAACAATTTGATGGACAGAATGTAGATCAATGTCTTACATTCACCCCAGTACAATGATCTGGGCCTAAATCCATCGTTTTTTGCACTCCACACCACCCTGGGTTAGATAATGGCTTTATGCAAATCAGCTCTGACCCTGTGCCCCATGGGAACAGTCCAGTCCGAACTACACAGCCATATCTTTCCCAGACCGGAATCAAGCCTCCGAGGACCGGACCGGTTTCGAGGTAATACCTCTCATCAGCCCGGCTAGCTTGACTCCAGTGGTGTGGAGGCTCTGGGACCCACGTCTGAGCTACCCCAGTACACTCAGGGAGAAAATTACAAAAAACAATTTGATGGACAGAATGTAGATCAATGTCTTACATTCAACCCAGTACAATGATCTGGGCCTATATCCATCAATTTTTGCACTCCACACCACCCTGGGTTAGATAATGGCTTTATGCAAATCAGCTCTGACCCTGTGCCCCATGGGAACAGTCCAGTCCGAACTACACAGCCATATCTTTCGCAGACCGGAATCAAGCATCCGAGGACCGGACCGGTTTCGAGTTAACACCTCTCATCAGCCCGGCTAGCTTGACTCCAGTGGTGTGGAGGCTCTGGGACCCACATCTGAGCTACCCCAGTACACTCAGGGAGAAAATTACAAAAAACAATTTGATGGACAGAATGTAGATCAATGTCTTACATTCAACCCAGTACAATGATCTGGGCCCAAATCCATCGTTTTTTGCACTCCACACCACCCTGGGTTAGATAATGGCTTTATGCAAATCAGCTCTGACCCTGTGCCCCATGGGAACAGTCCAGTCCGAACTACACAGCCATATCTTTCCCAGACCCGAATCAAGCATCCGAGGACCAGACCGGTTTCGAGGTAACACCTCTCATCAGCCCGGCTAGCTTGACTCCAGTGGTGTGGAGGCTCTGGGACCCACGTCTGAGCTACCCCAGTACACTCAGGGAGAAAATTACAAAACAATTTGATGGACAGAATGTAGATCAATGTCTTACATTCACCCCAGTACAATGATCTGGGCCTAAATCCATCGTTTTTTGCACTCCACACCACCATGGGTTAGATAACGGCTTTATGCAAATCAGCTCTGACCCTGTGCCCCATGGGAACAGTCCAGTCCGAACTACACAGCCATATCTTTCCCAGACCGGAATCAAGCATCAGAGGACCGGACCGGTTTCGAGGTAACACCTCTCATCAGCCCAGCTAGCTTGACTCCAGTGGTGTGGAGGCTCTGGGACCCACGACTGAGCTACCCCAGTACACTCAGGGAGAAAATTACAAAAAACAATTTGATGGACAGAATGTAGATCAATGTCTTACATTCACCCCAGTACAATGATCTGGGCCTAAATCCATCGTTTTTTGCACTCCACACCACCCTGGGTTAGATAACGGCTTCATGCAAATCAGCTCTGACCCTGTGCCCCATGGGAACAGTCCAGTCCGAATTACACAGCCATATCTTCCCCAGACCGGAATCAAGCATCCGAGGACCGGACCGGTTTCGAGGTAACACCTCTCATCAGCCAGGCTAGCTTGACTCAAGTGGTGTGGAGGCTCTGGGACCCACGTCTGAGCTACCCCAGTACACTCAGGGAGAAAATTACAAAAAACAATTTGATGGACAGAATGTAGATCAATGTCTTACATTCACCCTAGTACAATGATCTGGGCCTAAATCCATCGTTTTTTGCACTCCACACCACCCTGGGTTAGATAATGGCTTTATGCAAATCAGCTCTGACCCTGTGCCCCATGGGAACAGTCCAGTCCGAACTACACAGCCATATCTTTCCCAGACCAGAATCAAGCATCCGAGGACCGGACCGGTTTCGAGGTAACACCTCTCATCAGCCCGGCTAGCTTGACTCCAGTGGTGTGGAGGCTCTGGGACCCACGTCTGAGCTACCCCAGTACACTCAGGGAGAAAATTACAAAAAACAATTTGATGGACAGAATGTAGATCAATGTCTTACATTCACCCCAGTACAATGATCTGGGCCTAAATCCATCGTTTTTTGCACTCCACACCACCCTGGGTTAGATAATGGCTTTATGCAAATCAGCTCTGACCTTTGCCCCATGGGAACATTCCAGTCCGAACTACACAGCCATATCTTTCCCAGACCAGAATCAAGCATCCGAGGACCGGACCGGTTTCGAGGTAACACCTCTCATCAGCCCGGCTAGCTTGACTCCAGTGGTGTGAAGGCTCTGGGACCCACGTCTGAGCTACCCCAGTACACTCAGGGAGAAAATTACAAAAAACAATTTGATGGACAGAATGTAGATCAATGTCTTACATTCACCCCAGTACAATGATCTGGGCCTAAATCCATCGTTTTTTGCACTCCACACCACCCTGGGTTAGATAATGGCTTTATGCAAATCAGCTCTGACCCTGTGCCCCATGGGAACAGTCCAGTCCGAACTACACAGCCATATCTTTCCCAGACCGGAATCAAGCATCCGAGGACCGGACCGGTCTCGAGGTAACACCTCTCATCAGCCCGGCTAGCTTGACTCCAGTGGTGTGGAGGCTCTGGGACCCACGTCTGAGCTACCCCAGTACACTCAGGGAGAAAATTACAAAAAACAATTTGATGGACAGAATGTAGATCAATGTCTTACATTCACCCCAGTACAATGATCTGGGCCTAAATCCATCGTTTTTTGCAGTCCACACCACCCTGGGTTAGATAATGGCTTTATGCAAATCAACTCGGACCCTGTGCCCCATGGGAACAGTCCAGTCCGAACTACACAGCCATATCTTTCCCAGACCGGAATCAAGCATCCGAGGACCGGACCTTTTTCGAGGAAACACCTCCCATCAGCCCAGCTAGCTTGACTCCAGTGGTGTGGAGGCTCTGGGACCCATGTCTGAGCTACCCCAGTACACTCAGGGAGAAAATTACAAAAAACAATTTGATGGACAGAATGTAGATCAATGTCTTACATTCACCCCAGTACAATGATCTGGGCCTAAATCCATCGTTTTTTGCACTCCACACCACCCTGGGTTAGATAATGGCTTTATGCAAATCAGCTCTGACCCTGTGCCCCATGGGAACAGTCCAGTCCGAACTACACAGCCATATCTTTCCCAGACCGGAATCAAGCATCCAAGGACCGGACCGGTTTGAGGTAACACCTCTCATCAGCCCGGCTAGCTTGACTCCAGTGGTGTGAAGGCTCTGGGACCCACGTCTGAGCTACCCCAGTACACTCAGGGAGAAAATTACAAAAAACAATTTGATGGACAGAATGTAGATCAATGTCTTACATTCACCCCAGTACAATGATCTGGGCCTAAATCCATCGTTTTTTGCACTCCACACCACCCTGGGTTAGATAATGGCTTTATACAAATCAGCTCTGACCCTGTGCCCCATGGGAACAGTCCAGTCCGAACTACACAGCCATATCTTTCCCAGACCGGAATCAAGCATCCGAGGACCGGACCGGTTTCGAGGTAACACCTCTCATCAGCACGACTCGCTTGACTCCAGTGGTGTGGAGGCACTGGGACCCACGTCTGAGCTACCCCAGTACAATCAGGGAGAAAATTACAAAAAACAATTTGATGGACAGAATGTAGATCAATGTCTTACATTCACCCCAGTACAATGATCTGGGCCTAAATCCATCGTTATTTGCACTCCACACCACCCTGGGTTAGATAATGGCTTTATGCAAATCAGCTCTGACCCTGTGCCCCATGGGAACAGTCCAGTCCGAACTACACAGCCATATCTTTCCCAGACCGGAATCAAGCATCTGAGGACCGGACCGGTTTCGAGGTAACACCTCTAATCAGCCCGGCTAGCTTGACTCCAGTGGTGTGGAGGCTCTGGGACCCACGTCTGAGCTACCCCAGTACACTCAGGGAGAAAATTACAAAAAACAATTTGATGGACAGAATGTAGATCAATGTCTTACATTCACCCCAGTACAATGATCTGGGCCTAAATCCATCGTTTTTTGCACTCCACACCACCCTGGGTTAGATAATGGCTTTATGCAAATCAGCTCTGACCCTGTGCCCCATGGGAACAGTCCAGTCCGAACTACACAGCCATATCTTTCCCATACCGGAATCAAGCATCCGAGGACCGGACCGGTTTCGAGGTAACACCTCTCATCAGCCCAGCTAGCTTGACTCCAGTGGTGTGGAGGCTCTGGGACCCATGTCTGAGCTACCCCAATACACTCAGGGAGAAAATTACAAAAAACAATTTGATGGACAGAATGTAGATCAATGTCTTACATTCACCCCAGTAGAATGATCTGGGCCTAAATCCATCGTTTTTTGCACTCCACACATCCCTGGGTAAGATAATGGCTTTATGCAAATCAGCTCTGACCCTGTGCCCCATGGGAACAGTCCAGTCCGAACTACACAGCCATATCTTTCCCAGACCGGAATCAAGCATCCGAGGACCGGACCGGTTTTGAGGTAACTCCTCTCATCAGCCCGGCTAGCTTGACTCCAGTGGTGTGGAGGCTCTGGGACCCACGTCTGAGCTACCCCAGTACACTCAGGGAGAAAATTACAAAAAACAATTTGATGGACAGAATGTAGATCAATGTCTTACATTCACCCCAGTACAATGATCTGGGCCTAAATCCATCGTTTTTTGCACTCCACACCACCCTGGGTTAAGTGCCCTGGGGATGCTCAGACGTGGGTCCCAGGCACTCCACACCACTGGAGTCAAGCTAGCCGGGCTGATGAGAGGTATTACCTCGAAACCGGTCCGGTCCTCGGATGCTTGATTCCATTCTGGGAAGGACATGGCTTTTGTAGTTTGGACTGGACTGTTCCCATTGGGCACAGGGTCAGAGCTGATTTGCATATCGCCATTGTCTAACCCTGGGTGGTGTGGAGTGCAAAGAAACGATGGATTTGGGCCCAGATCTTTGGACTGGGGTGAATGTGTGACATTGATCCACATTCTGTCCATCACCTGTTTTGTTGGCGAAAAAAACATGGCCTAATGATTCCTGTGGACATAAACAGGAAGGGCAGCCCTTAGGCTGGGATTTGTTAATCTGCCAAGAGTTGGTAAAGGCGTTAATTGGTAGGCTGCTGTGCCTAAACTGCATATACAGTTTCCTGTCAGCTGGTACCTTGATGATGTCAAAATAGCTTTCTAAGTGACGATTGGTTTTTAAAACAATGAATGCATCTGTTAGGCTGATGTGTTGACTTTTCTGAAATTAATTCTGGTCGACCCACACCCAGAACATATGCTTTAGATGGCACTTTGAAGAAGGTGGTGGGAGGCCAATAGCCTGATTTGGCAAACCAATGCTGGACAAGAGAACATTTATATATTTATTCCAACACCTTTTTTGGGTGGTATCCAGGATTGAGACCTCGCTAGGGGCTGCAGCATGTGGTTTGCCAAATTTGGTGTGGTGACCAGTCTATGCCAAAACAACAATGGGGGAAGCCTCGCAAGGTCATTGATGGACTTGATACCAAGGTCAAGCTTGAGAGGTGGGAGAGGCATACTTTGAGAAAGGGATACCAAATTCATAAGCAACTTATTTTCCACAACCGCAAGGTCCTTTGCAGTTACTCTGCCCCACAACTTTACCTCATAACGAGCACTGCTCACAGACTTGCAGCTGTACAATTTGAGACCGGGAGCCATTGGTTTGGAATATGACAGGCAATGCTCCTGCCAGAGAGCACCATTTAGCTGTGAGATGATTTTTCCAAACCATTCCCTCGGACAGCTTGATGCCCAAATAGTAGAATGAGCTGACCCTCTTAAGCTGAACATTGTCCAACAACAAGGTACCCTTGAAGGATTTGTGGGAGCTCAGCATCATTAGCTTAGTTTTGGTGGTGTTAATGACCAAGTCCCTCTTGTCACAAAAGACCTTAAAGTGATTTAGTAATTTCTGAATGCCCATGGATGTTTTGGAAATCAATAAGGTATTGTCAGCAAATAATAAAGTAGGAATTTTGTGGTTCACCAAGGATGGAGCGTCAGCAGGTGTGGAGCACAAGAGGTCAGCTACCTGGTTAACATACAGGGGCAAAAGGGTTGGGGCTAGAACACATCCCTGGCAGAGTCCCCGCTGGATCTTAAAAGGCTCAATGGTCTGTCCCTGGTTCCCCCATCTCACCCGGGCAACATTTCCTTTATGCAGCCTGATTAAAATTTCCAGGATTACCAGGGGCATTCCCATGTCCCTAACCACCCGGCAGAGTAGGTCCCTGGGCACAAGGTTGAAGGCTAGTTATAAATCTATAAAGACAAAGTACAGACTACCTTTGCCCAACACAACTACCTTACAGTATAACATAACAATATGAGATACTTGATCGATTGTGCCGGTCTTCCACCGAAATCCTATGTGGAGTGGAGATAGGATAGCATTGCCATCCATCTAGTACTGTATCCTAGCCAGGAGGGAATGGCAGAAGACCTTTTGGGCACAATCACTTAGGTTGATTGGGTGGTAGTTGGATGGTATTGACCTGTCCCCTTTCTTGAAGATAGGTATTACTTTTGCCCCTTTTCATGAATCTGGGATCCTCCCTCCGCTGGCAATGTCATTGGCCAGAGTTGTGAAGTATATTGCCCAGTTGTACCTATCCTCATGGAAAAGGTCACCAGGGATACCATCCGGACCTGGAGCTTTCGCTGCAATAATGGTATTCATGGAAGACAACATTTCCTCTTTGGTAAAGGAAAGGTTACCTACTGGGTGGCCTATATCGTTGGACAACTGGAGTCTGTCATGAGTGTTGGTAAGGGAGTACAGGTCACTAAAGTGCTTGTTCCACTCAACAGCTGGAATGTTATTAGCCAAAGGGGGCGATCTTTCAAAGTTGCTCTTAGATAAAAGGGACCGAAACATCTTGCTATCAGGGCGCATGATGGCCTTCCCTAATTCATCCCATCTCCTTTCTTCCTATTCTCTCTTCACTTTATATTGAGCCTCTTTGTGTTCCTTTCTGACTTCTCGTGTCCTTAATGCATCCCTATTTCTTTTAGCTGCAAAGGGTCTCCCTCTCAGCACCCTACACTCCCTATTGTACCACATGTTTGAACCCAATGTTCTCCCTTGTTTTGGCTTGGCCTTGTGCTCGTAAACATAGAAATAAAAGGCTAGATGGTCAACAAAGTCACTATGCCGGATACTACAACTAATCTGTGTAGTCGTGTCATTGGTTGCTGCTGACAGGATCTCCAGGTGCTTTTCTATATCATTTTTAATTAGTTTAGTCTTAGGTTCATCTGCCATAATCGTGGGCTATTTGAGCCGACATTTGTCATTAGTAGGAATTACCTCCTTAGTACTCAGAGGGATTGAAGTGACCCTCCCCCTTTTGCCCCAAGGGTGTTTAATGGTCAGGCTAAGGGGGTTATGTTAGCTTTCACAGGACGTGATTGTGGCCATATCCAATACCAGAGGCCATAGACTCAAGTCTACTAGTAGATAGTCTATACTACTAGCCCTGTTTGGTCCATAAAATGTCTGAGCTAGTTCTCCCATTGGTGGCCCTAAGCCTATGTTCTAAAGATAAAGCTTTCAGCTGCAAGTCTACTTTTGATCATTTTTTAATAGGGCTGAGCTCCAGAGGTGGTACCATCCATGCATTATCCTCCTCACTCACTTCATGAGACTCAACTAAATAAAGTAGCTCAAAGGTGACATTGAAATCTCCGCCAACTATCAGGGGATGACCAATGTGTCTAACTTCCAAAATGTTATCCAGGGCATGTAGGGTTGGAGAACTGCCTCCTCTCTGCTATGCTATGCTATGCGGTTTTATGTAGATATCAAAGGACGTGCCCTTGCCACTATTGATCCTAATCCATAGAATATCTGGGCTGTCGGTTTCCAACTCCTCAACCTCACAGTTGAATGTGATGTTGAGTTCGGTGAGCAGCCCACCTGATGGCAGGCCAGGTTTAGATGGAATTCTTGGTCTATGAAAAGTCATAAACCCAGGAATATATGTGGGGTACTGGCTCCAAGATTCCTGCAAAAGGCAAGTTTCATGTTGGTTGATGAGGTTGAGCCAGTGGGGGCTATCGAGTTTCCCCCTTATGCCCGCCATGTTCCATGACGCTATTTTCAGCTTCCTGCCATTGGGCATTGAATAGTGGACCTGAGGGGGTAATGGAATATTTTGATGGGTCAGTTTGGTCAGTGGAAAGTTAGGTGTTATGAGCCACTATCCTGCACATGATCGCTCAACCCTGGTGCTGTATTAATATCCAGGACTGTCTCTGAATTAGGGGATATGTTCGCGATCTCTACAGAGGAGCCTTGTGGATAAGTCTGTTTTAGGGGGGAGTACGCTCAGAATCTAAGCTAGGGATATAAATGGAGTTCCTAGCAGAAAGTGGGAATAAATGTCAATCATTCTGCGATAGTGTAGAAATAGATAAAGCCTTAGGAAGCATGGGAGCAGTTTTGGCTCTTTCAGATATGAATGGAATGTTTATTTTAAGCCGAATATTAGTGCTAGGTGGTGGATAAGATCTAGCTTCCAAGGCCACTAGATTGTGTACCAAGTGATCACAAACAAAATGAGCTCTATAGCATCAGTTGGACTATGGTCAAGTCCACATCTTTTGGCCTGGACAATATCGTCCCTTATTATTGATCTACAGCCCCTGGTGTGCCTCAGCCAATTTATAGCTTTGTTTTTAAGGGTATATCAATTCTTATATCTAGAGCTGTTATTTACCACCTTAGGAATATTGATCATGTAAATAGGTGTAGGCAGAGGAGTGTTATGCATTGGGTGAGGAGGTTGGGGAAAATGAGAAGGAGGAGTCGCCTTGATACAGCTTCCATTTGAACCCCTTGGGCTTGCATTATCAGCATCCCATGCCCAGCTGGGTCCCAATATGCGTCCCTAAATGTCCCGCCCTGGTCCTTCTGATGCCTGCAATTGGGAAGTAGTGAATTGTCAGGGGCTCTGCTGCTACAATCAAATATGCCAAACTGGTGGGCAGTGTTTTTGTCCGGGCATTGAGGCCTGTTTGCTTAGGGAGAGACAATACAGACCCCATCCTCAATTTGGTGTGGTTAAGTGGGATAGACACAAGTGGTGGGGGCTGTTGTGTAGTACATTCTTCTAAATTGAGAAAGATTTTTGACACTAGCATAGTCAGGAACCAAATGGAACTTTTTAAGGCAACTATTTCTCTTAAGAGATCTTAATTGGAAGTTGTGGTTTCATTGGCAGCCTCCCTTGATCCCTGAGAAGGATACATTTTTGGCCTCATATCGGGTATGCTTATTTGATCCACATCCACTTCGATATGTGAATCGCTTATGGCCGGTTTATCTGCAAGAAGGGCAAAGCGATTACTCAGGGGGAGGTCAGCCAATGAAGCGATCATGGGGGGAACACACCTCCCCCACTTCATTCGAGAAGCACATAGAGAAATTATCTGTTGGGATTTCTAGTGTCGGAATCCGTGTTGGCAATGTTTTAATGGCCACTTTCTTAAATAGGGTGAGGACATTTCCATAACCAGAACTATTAGACCCATAGACGTGTTATTCTGATGGATGTGTGTGTGAGTTTGCGCCATCCTTGCTGTCCACTTTTTATGTTTTAGTGATTTATTTTTGTAATGCACTTGGGTTTAGCTTTCTATCTATTTTCTAGAATGATTCAAGGTTATTTTTGAAGTCTTTCCTTACAATTTCTGTATGGTCTTGGACATGTAGGCCTTGAATTACTTGGAGGAGTAGGTGCTAGGTATCTCACCCAATAAAAAGCAACATCATATTCAAAATGTACTAGGTGCGATAAATAACGCCTATTATGAGTTGTTGAGTAATAACATGCTGATTTAGGTTCTCAATGCATCAAAATCAGCATGTTAATGGTCAATATCATATTGTTTTCACCTGCTGAACTCAATCAAGATTGACCTGCCAAAATGTAACACTTGCACACCTGGTAATTCCCAGATGTGGTAAATACCACCAATCTCTGACTTGCGACCCCAGTGTAAGCAGGCATTTGGGTAGTGTTACATAACCTCAACCTAACTTAGAATCAGGACCATCCTCAGCCTTATGTCCACTGGCTCCTTGTATGAGTAGCCTCAACACAAAGTTATTTAACATTAGCCTGTCTTCTGGGATCATGCCCAATGACTGGAACATCAGGGTAGTTACATCACCATTAAAAAAGGGCAACCCCAATTCTGGCAACCTAGTTCACTATTGCCCGATCACACTGTTAGCAGTTTAAACAATTTGGCCAAAATCTTTGTAGCCAATCAGCTTTTGACCTGCCTTCATTCAAATGCTCTTGATTATTGGTAACTGAGTTTTAGTCAAATGTGGATGACTAAAGTCACATTGCTCCATTGCACAAGATGAAGTTCATACTTTTCAGGGCAATGGGAATGCTACTGCTATGATCCTGTTGAATCTTTCTGCTGCATTTGACACAGGGTATCAGGCAATTCCGATCCTCTGGCAGTGTACTAGCCTGGTTAAAGTCATTTTTGTCATACTGCACACAACTATGTCTCTTATGTTATCTGATAAAACTCCTATTCACTGTGCGGAAGCTCAGGGGGCATCTTTATTTTCACTGCTTTTTAACATCTTGGTGCACACCCTGTCAGAGTTTACCAAATCCTTTGAGTTCAGAGGTTAGTTTTATGCTGATAATACTCGTCATCTTCAGATTTGATACTCAAGTCATTTTGCCCACTTTAGGATGAGAGATTACTTGGCAGCACAAATGCACAAATCAGTACTGATAAAAACTAAATTAACTCTTCTGGGTTACATTCATGCCCACATGCATTGTAAACCTTTGCCCCTATTGCTGTCCCCGTCTCACTACTGCCCCTAATCCCACAGATATAAACATGCAGATTTAAATGAAATCTCTTTTACCCCGTCTCACTACTGCCCCTAATCCCACAGATATAAACATGCAGATTTAAAAGAAATCTCTTTTAGATTCACAGATTAATGCATGTTCAATCTTGCTTTTTTTGCTTTGCAAGATCTTCCCACTGATATACATTAAGTCCCTGATTACAGTCCATGAGGTCAAATGTGAAGTGTGGTTTTTCCTATTACCTCATACATTGCAATTATGTTTGCCCTGTTAAATGATAGATAGTGCATGCCGTTTTTGATGCATAATGCCCCTTTTTGGGCAGTAATCATAATTCTGTGCCATTTATTGAAACCCAATATGTCAGTGCAAACCATTTTCATTCTTTGTAAATATGAACATGTTTTGGATGCTCAATGTCAGCCTGTCAAACAAAGAGTGCAGTTAAAATCCCTTTGCCTGACTCACAAGTTCCTTTGTGGACTAGAAAGATCAGAACTTAGTGTATACTACAAACATACATCCTTAATATCTGGACATCATTTCCTGCTATGTATGCCCAAGTGAAGGTGGTCAGTCTTGGCGGTCATTCCTCTCATCTGCCATTTAAACTCTGAAATAGCATCCAATGGGACATTTACTTTTTTTTTACTTGTTGGCTTTTACAAATTAGGAGGGGCAGCCAGTGTGCCACCAATCACACACACACACACACACACACACATATATGTATATATATATATATATATATATATATATATATATATATATATATATATATATATATATATATATAGCATCTTGCTCGAGCTTGCAGTTCTGATTTCTCTTTGAAAAGACGAGAGTGGACCCAGTGTATTCGCGCAATAGATTACTTTATTTCAGCCACCTCTGCCTATATATATGTGGGTAGTAATAGTTACAATATAGTTTCTATAGGAATTTTTTTTTTTGAATTGCTAATAACTTTGGCGTCATTTAACAAATCTTCCTGAAATTCTCCAAAAAGTTGCACTTCTTAGGTTTGCTCCTATCTTGAAAGTTTGGGGGTGATTCGTCAAGGGGGGGCTGAGAAAAAAAAGGGTCCCAAAAAGCATTTTCCCATGTTAATTTCCATGGGAAATTTTGCAGCGAGCTACAGCGTGAACTGCTGAGCGGAATTCCCCCAAATTTGGCAGAAATGTAGAGCTTGGTTCAGAAAGCAACCTTTTTTTTAAATGGTGTAAATCTGTTCAGTAGTTTTTGAGAAATTCAAAAAATAAGAATCAAAAAATCAATTTCCCATAGGAAACTTTGTGCAAGGGTACAGCTGAAACTACTGAACTGAAGTACCCCATATTTGGCACAAAGGTAGGGCGTGGGTCAGAAAGCGACCTTTTTTTAAATGGTGTAAATCCATGAAATAGTTTCTGAGAAATTAGAAAAATAAAAGTTGGGTGAGCTTTACTGTGATTAGCTGCCAATACTCCAAACCAGGAAGTGTTGGCAGCCATCTTGTGGCTCGGTAAAAGCGAGTCACTAGAAAACAGAGAAACAAAGGTAGAAAGAAAGAGAAGGGGGCAGAGTAGAAACACCCTGACCCCCTAGGTCTGGTGAGGGGGTTCCAGAAGGACCCCCAGGGCCCCAAAAAATAAAAAATAAAAATAAAATATCAGCGTAATTCTCGCTGGGGTCGCAGGTTCCCGTGGTTTATTTTAATGAAACCCCGGGGTGGGTAGGTCCCGGGTGTATTTCTTAAAAAATAATAGCGGGGGCTCGCTGTGGCTGTGGGTGCCCGCTGGGGTCCCCGCAGTCTCGGGTCTTCACTCATGTTGAGAAGGGGTTTGCGCGACCTCCTCCTGTAGCTCTCCATCTGCATCGTTTAACGATTCTTTACAAAATTTTCAAAAAAAATTCTCTTTTTTAATCAGGTCTTATTTGAAAATTTAGGGGTGATTGGTCAAGGGGGGACTGAGAAAAAGGGGGGTGAACACGTGTTTTCTCAATGGATTTTCCATAAGAAACTTTAGACAAGGCTACAGGTCAAACTGCTGAATGGAATTACACCAAATTTTGCAGGGAGAAAGGTCTTGGTCCAGGAAGGGTGGTTTTGTTAAAATTGTGTAAATCCGTTCAGTAGTTTTTGGGATATTAAACAGAAAAAATATATATATTTGGTCAGGCCTTACTCCCGAGCACACGCTTGCCTCTGATTGGCTGCTAACTCTTCAAATCAGGAAGTGTCCTCTGATTGGTTGCTAATACTTGAATCCAGGAAGTGTTAGCAGCCATCTTGTGCCTCGCACCAAGTGAAAATTTAAAAGAAAGGTTCCAGGGCAATTTAATATAGCGGAGCTCTGTGTAATGGTGATTTGGACGCAGTGAAGGTTTAAGATTTATTAACATTAAAGGAGATACAGGTGTGTGCCAGGCAGCACAACTTCCACTCCAGGACACTAGTAGGAAGAGAACCCTTTCACGTTACATGTGCCCAAAATCACCACTTTGGAGGTATGCCTTTAGAAGCCAGTCCATTGGCTCGCAGCTCTCTACCTTTGCGAGCAAGTACACTTCTGTGCCTGTACCTCTGCAAGCTACTACGCTGTTCCTTTGGGAGCGGACAGCTCATAGTTCTGTCTCTGTGAGTCAAGTCCACGGGCCGCAGTTGTCCCTCTGCGAGCCTGGTTACGAACTGTTCATAAGTCTTACTATATGAGCATTGAAAGGCCATTTTGTGATTCAGTCTGTCAGCTAACATCTGTCCGAGGCATTTCTTAAAACATAAGGGAGCTCTGTCTCTGAGAGATACCCCTTTCACGCTGCCTCTCTCCACATTAGCAGATCACGCACCCTCTTCCCACATCACTAGCATACCATCAACAACCTTCTAATATAATTATATATATAGTTAGGATTTTTTTCCTATGGGACTTTTGAAAATTCTATGTCTAATAACTTGGCGTTTGTGGATGGAATCGGCTGAAATTTTCAGGAAAATGGCACATTTTGTTTCTGAGCAGCCCTTCAAAATTTGGGGGGGTTTCATCAAGGGGGGGCCGAGAAAAAAGGGGGGTCCCAAACCGCGTTTTTCCCATGTTAATTTCCATAGGGCGTTTGGCCTCACTTTTAGCTCGAACGGCTGAATGGATTTGCACGAAACTTGGCAAAATTGTAGGGACTGTTAGCCCGATGTGCCTTTGCTGGGTCTCAATATATGTGCTCCAGTGGATTTTGAGAAATTAACGTTTTAAAAAATTTATATATCTGTGACAGCGTCCTGGATAGCGCACCAGATCGCGTACTTTTTGCGTCACGGAGCTTTGCGAAGCGATGCTGATTGGCTCTCCGGTGTCTGTCAACATTCTAAACAGTCCGGTGCGGCCGCCATCTTGTCTCTCGGTAGGATCGAGAGACAAGAAGAGGTGAAAAACGAAGGGGGAATTTAATGAAAGGGGGCAAGGTAGACCCCTCTTGACCCCCTAGGAATGATGTTGGGGTTATTACAGGGTCCCGTGGGGAAAATAAAAAAAAATTGATTTTTCACGGTAGAAGCGTTTCCCGGATCGCGAACTGGGCCGCAAACTGGTAGCGAAACGGAATTCGCCATTTTGTGTTTCGATTTAATTAAATTACTAGGTATAAGGAGGTACGGGAGACGTATCCTGATCCCTTATGTTTTCTGAGGGTGGCTGAGGAGGCTCATATATGTTGATACATGTCTTCCAGCGGCTGTGCGTGAGCGTTTTATTTTTTTTGCTGCGTGACGTCTGTTAACGTTCGATTCGATGGAAATCTGAAAGTGTTGACCGCCAATTTGTCACTGCGATAAAATATTTTGTTATAAATTAATCCTTATTGATAAACATTGTCTGCGCCATCTTGCCTTTTTTCCAATGCCACAATTTTGTCGTGCACGGCAGCCATTTTAGATGCCTTGACCAGACCCACTCTCTGCACGCCGTCGATTCTCAGCACGGCTCCCCACCCTCGCAAGCATCTCCCCCACGCACTGGTCACCCCCGCTCTCTCTCTCATGCATGGGCCATAAACCTCCCCCCATCTGCGCTGCTCTTCCCTGAGAATCACACCCCGTGCCCGCCCGACACCTCCTTTTCACCCTATTCACTACCGCACCCTCTGACACTCCTCTTCCTCTGTGTCCGATTGTCCAGGCCGGTCCCAGGCTATCACCTAGCCCTGCGGATGTAGTTTATGGCCCCAGCTGTAGAGAATCCAGACATGCCAACCCTCCCGATTCAGGCCTGAGACTACCGATTTCAGTGCTAGTCTCCCGCCTCCCGATTCCTGCAAGCAAAAACCCGATTCCTTGGGGGTTTCAGCTGACAGGGCTTGGTATTGTGTTACGTGCTAATTCTTCCAGGAAACGTCAGAGGGCCGATGCAGGGGCTCTAGAAGGGGTGATAAACCATTTAAGCCTCATTAACAAGCGCATGGTCTTTTAAAGATGTGTGAAGTACTCGGGGCGGCGGTGTGTGTGCCCTGTTTCAGGAGCGGGCGGGGGGCCGGGGGGGGGGCACTGCCAGCAACTTGCCAGGCCAGGCAGTGTTCAACACTGCGTCACCCTTTCTCTGCCTGCTATTGCGCTCCATGCTTCGGAAAGGTAAGAAAAAGAACGTGCATTTGAGTTTGAAATGTCCGATCCTGCAGCAGCACACTTCCAAAGCCCACACATGACAACAACCCGATTCAAGGCCCCATTCTCCCGATTTTTTTTTTTAAAATCTCCCACTTTGCTCTTCTGAAATGTTGGCATGTATGAGAATCATCCCTCTTCAAAGGAGTTACAGTAGATGAAGGCCCCCACCCCATGAGATCCGTCACACCATACGGGTTCCTACTATCTGATAACCATCCTGTATTGTGCTTGGGGAGGGGATTCTCACTGTGAGGGTGTGTGGGACCGAGCCTGAAGCGGAAGATTCCAGGGATGCCTCTTTGTACATCAAAGTTTTTACAATTATGTGTCACATTAAAAATATACTCCAACAAAGTAGTAGGATTATAACACTTTAATAACTTATAAATATATAGAACGCAACAAAAACAGTAAATACATTTAAACATTTTTAAAAAAAAATAAGCAACAATGGTCAGTAGCTTTGTTTTGTGCGAATAGTCCCAAGGCAGCACAACGTGCTGAGTTCTGGACGGCACCCAGGTGATGTTACCTGGGTGCCGCACTGGTTTTTGGTATCCTACAATGCAGCTCCGAAAAACGGCGTGGGGCGTCCCGGGGGGTGCGCGGGGAGGCCTCGTCAGTAGCGGTCTGTTGTGCGAATAGTCCCAAGGCAGCAGAACGTGCTGAGATGTGGATGGCACCCAGGTGATGTCCAGTAAGTTGCCGCACTGGTTTTGGCATCCTACAATGCTGCTCCGAAAAACGGCATGGGGTGCCCCGCGGGGGGGGGGGGAGAGGCGGCGTGAACGGGCCTCCCCAGGTGGCGGCTCGTGTGCTGTAGTGGGGCGCCCCTTTACCGTTTCAGTTGCCATTCCGCCCGCTTTTGGTACACTGTACCAAAATCCGCCATTCAGCTGAGTTGCGCCTACTCTTGCGGTTCAGTGATAGGCGGCTGCCACAGGACTCTCAAAATGGCGGCAGGCTCTTACCCTTTTGGGCCTGGTCCACTAAAATGGCCCTGGGACACCTTGGAACTCGGACGCTTGTCTGCTAGGTCTTGGATCCCATTCTCGAAAGCGTCCCCTCAGCCGTGAAGATTCTACAAAAGTCTTGGGGGCCCTCGACTCCTGCAGGCTTCCGGTGGGGAGCGGCTGCTATGATTGCTCGCGGAATGACCACGACGGAGCCACGAGATGGTGGTGCTTTCATGCTGACGCCAGCTTCAGTCTGAAACATCCAGAAACAAGGTGGGGCTTTCATCGTTTGGGAAAAAAAATGTTCTAAACCAATGAAAAGTGTTATTTTTAGGTCATATGACCAAGCCTTCCATCATTAGGAAACCAAAAGTAAAATGAACCAATGAAAAGTTTTATAAACAAGTCACATGACCTGTTATGCGGCATAGGGCTATAAAAAGCGTAGAAAATCCGTTGGCATGTGAGGCGGCGTCAGTAGCGGACCGATGTGCGAATAGGCCGAAGGCAGCACAACGCGCCGAGATCCGGATGGCACCGAGGTGGTGTCCAGCAAGTTGCTGCACTGGTATGGCTATCCTACAATGCTGCGCCGAAAGTCGGCGTGGGGCGCCCCGTTGGCCTGTGAGGTCACGTCAGTCAGTGGGGGCTGTGCGTCTCCCCCAAGATGGAGGCTCCTCGGCTGCAGTGGGGCGCCCCTTAGCGTTTCACTCGCCGTCCAACTGAGTTGCGTCCGCACTTGCGGCTACAGTAGGCCGAAGGCAGCACAGCGCGCCGAGATCTGGATGGCACCGAGGTGGTGTCCAGCAAGTTGCCGCACTGGTGTGGCCATCCTACAATGCTGCGCCGAAAGACGGCGTGTCCAGCTGAGTTGCGGTCACTCTTGCGGTACAGTGACTCGAACGCGCCGAGATCCGGATGGCACCGAGGTGGTGTCCAGCAAGTTGCCGCACTGGTGTGGCCATCCTACAATGCTGCGCCGAAAGTCGGCGTGGGGCGCCCCGTTGGCCTGTGAGGTCGCGTCAGTCAGTGGGGGCTGTTTGAGGATCTGACTGCATTGGTGATGCTGTGCGTCGCCCCCAAGATGGAGGCTCCTCAGCTGCAGTGGGGCGCCCCTTGGTGTTTCACTCGCTATCCAGTTGAGTTGCGTCCGCACTTGCGGCTACAGTAGGCCGAAGGCAGCACAACGCACCGAGATCTGGATGGCACCGAGGTGGTGTTTAGCAAGTTGCTGCTCTGGTGTGGCCATCCTACAATGCTGCGCCAAAAGTCGGCGTGGGGTGCCCCGTTGGCCTATGAGGTGGTGTCAATATTGATTGAATCAAAATGGCGGCTTCACACAAAGCTGAGTCAAGCGTTGCTGTTGATGCTATACAGACAAAAATTAGTTTTCAGTTTGTACATTCTTCAGGATTTTTTTTTCCATCCAAGGCTGGTTGAGAGTTTGTAGAACAATGGCTTCAGATTTTCAACATACTACTCTTCAACATTCTTCCTAAATGTAACAATGTGAGACTCACTAGGAGAACGGCTGTTTATCTTTCCTTTCAAAATGCTGCCAACAATATTTTCTGAATGGAAGACACCATCTTGTAGCATAAAGGGCCGAAAGGGGTTCTGGTCTGGCCGATGGTTGGTGGAGACATTTTGACTATATCCTGGACCTGCCCGGCCTCGCCCAAAATGGCGCCGGTATAAATGGGACTCGTAACTCCTTGTTGTGTACTGGTTGAACAACCTTGATATCACGAGATATGAATGCAGTTTTGATGCTCATGGTGGGCGGGGACGAGAATTGATTGAATATTTCGACATCCCTATTGATATTAAGTTCTGATGTGTTATTGATTACTGTACTATTGAAAGTTCGAATTAACGTCACCCATGGTACTTGCCCGCAAATGTATATCTAGATAATTTTATTGTAAGTGGCCCTGTCGTATTTTAATTACAAAATGTACGTCCACAGATTCCGCAACTGTTAGACACCTTAGTTCTTGCAACCTAATGGCCCGCTCGTTACGTTCATCTACAATGTAAATGTCTCCTCATCATATACGATTTCAGTTTGCTCCGTGGCCGGCCCACGTGGTTATAGGCCCGTATTTGTATACTGACATTTTCACAATAAAGGTTTTTAAAACAAAACATGGTAGTAGTATTTACATTGGTAAAGTTTTTAATTTTAGTCACTGCTTTCGAATCAGTAAAAGGCAAGTGAAATAAAGCAGTCCAATTACATGACAGATAAAAGGTATAATACGCAGGAACGCAGTAAAGATAAATGGTCAAGGGCAGTTGTGTTTTCCACTCCTGCAACATAAAGTGATCGATAAGAATCTGATAATCAGGCGTATCGGCGACTAAGACAGCAGGCCGAGCCTCTTTTACTCAACGGCTCTGTCATGGGACGAAGAAACGCCCTTTTTCTCGAAAAAGGAATATATTTTACTTGCAGGACAGTTGTAAATTTTCCGGGAAAGTACATTAAAACATATATGTTTAAGAAAAAATAATGTTCGAAACCAATAAAAAGCGTAATTTTTAGGTCATATGACCAAGCTTTTCATCATTAAAATAACAAAAGTAAAATGAACCAATGAAAAGTTTTATTAACAAGTCACATGACCTGTTATGCTTACGTTACGCGCTGCGCGCCGCGCCCCGGATCGCTTCCGGGAAGCTGCGCTTCGCGCACCGGAGCACTTCCGGGTGCGCTAACGCGGCGTGTCATATAACGCATTACGCGACAACGTAGGTCCAGAATATAGTCAAAATGTCTCCACCAACCAGCGTTCGGAACACAACCCCTTTCAGCAGTCTAAAAAGTTCTGTTAAATGACAACAGAAGGGACAGGCAACAAGAACCATCAGTCAAAGAGGGGAGGGCAAGTTCTTCTCTACCGGGTCATGTTGGGGCGCTACCGGAACTGATCGAATTGGTAGTCTACAGTGTTTCTGGATGTTTCAGACTGAAGCTGGCGTCAGCATGAGAGCACCACCATCTCGTAGCTCAGTCGTGGCCATTCCATGAGCAATCATGGCAGCCGCTCCCCACCAGAAGCCTGCGGGAGTCGGGGGCCCCCAAGACTTTTGTAGAATCTTCAAGGCTGAGGGGACGCTTTCGAGAATGGGACCCAAGCCCTATCAGGCAAGCGTCCGAGTTCCAAGGTGTCCCAGGGCCATTTTAGTGGACCACGCCCAAATCTGAAGAGCCGGCCGCCATTTTGAGAGTCCTGTGGCAGCCGCCTATCGTTGCATCGCAAGAGCGGGAGCAACTCAACTACATGGTGAGCGAGACGCTGTAGTCGCAAGAGCGGGCGGTAAACAGCTGAATGGCGGAAGAGGCACAGTGTAGCAAAAGCGGGCGGAATGGCAACTGAAACGGTAAAGGGGCGCCCCACTACAGCGTGTCTTCAGGTCAAACGGATTGTGGGACAAGGTCCAGAATGGAAGAGTCATCAAAAGGCAAAAAGTTCCGCCGGACCCCGGGAGCCGGCCGCCTATGTCGGGGGCGATCTCAGGCCACACCCGGGCAACACGACTTGGGGAGGGGGCAGGAGCTAAGTGCCATCTCACCGCCCCTCGGGGGCCTCCGTCAAGCGGTTCAGGGAGGCACCGCATCACATTGTTTAACAATGCAGTCAGGCCCACAAACGGCCCTCACTTACTTTGAGAATAGTGAAGCTGCAGTAGGTGCAAATAAGCTTCAGACAGTGTTACAAGCGCTGCTCAGAACTCTGAACTATGGCACCCAACATCCAGAACTTATGCCATTTGAGCATGGAAGTGACATCGAAGCAACTCAGGGACCAAAACCATGAACGTACACTCACGTATGAAAATCTTACTTGGGGAGGGGGCAGGAGCCAAGCGCCCCCTCCCAGTCCGCGCCACCACACCGTATGTTGAAAATCTGAAGCCATCGTTCTACAAACTCAACCAGCCTTGGATGGAAAAATCTAGAAGAATGTACAAACTGAAAACCAGTTTTGGTCTGCATAGCATCAGCAGCAACGCTTGCTATCAGAGTGCATGAGTTTCATGCTCGATCGATTGAGCTAGCCGGATCGGGCAACAAAAAGTATAAAATAGTTTATGTAAATAGTTATTTAATAAAATGTTTTACCCTGTTACTTTTCTGGTGTGTTGTATATATTTATAATATTTGCATAGGGTTTGTCGTTATTTTGGGTGGGGTGGGGTGGGCGGCGGAGTCGAGCTGTCTTGCAGCCATCATGGTGTGGAGCTAAGTTCATCTTAATAGTTTCGTATTTCTCATGAGGGGTTGTTCTTAAAGTTTCTATTTTAGCGAGGTCAAAAACAGATCCCATTATTGGCCTACTGATTTTGCTCGATTCCTTTTGTTTTGTTTTTTACTATTTTTCACTATCTGCAAAGACTAAACAGAGTATTGCGACTCTGTGCTTGTTCGTAAATACAGAATGAACCAAAGAGAACCAATTCTAAAACAGTAAATGCTTGGATAGCAATCAATCAAATAGAGAGCGAAGCAGGCACGACGGATTACAAGGGGGGCAAAGGCCTGCGCTAACTACCCTTCACTATCTGCAAAGAGAGAGTACTGCTAAGAGAAAAGAGGGGGCGAGGGGGGGGCAGCGTTCAAAGCACATCAGCGTGCATAAACACGAAAATGTTGTTACCTATCATGTACTTGACATTTGACAGCATTTGATATTTGGTATTAAAAAAACATTGAAATTCACAGAAAAAAACATAGGTTTTAGGCCATATATAGTTAGGAATTAGCATTTACAAAACCTTGAAAATTCACTGAAAAAACCATAGGTTATAGACCATATAAAGTTAGGGATTAGCATTTACAAAACCTTATTTTACTCGCATAAAACCATTGAAATTCGCATATATAGTTAGATGCGCTAACTATATATTGCGCACCCGCAATCCACTGCTGATGATGTCACATATTACATCATTAATGACATGCTCAGTGACATCACTGATGACATCACTGATGACATCTCAAATGACATCACTGATGACATCACTGATGACAACATCCAGTGACTGTATGTTTCTGTAAAGTTAAAATATGTCTTACATATTGAAGAATGAGTGGATGTATAAGTGTCTGGATGAAGGATTTAGTAGGTGCATGACTGACTGTATGAGAGAGTAATTAAATGTGTCTCACTGAGTGCATGGGTTAGTGACTAAACTGTCTTAATTTGTGCATCATTATATCTGTTGTTCTATGAACTGCTGCATGTGTTGATCAGTAGCTATATGAGTAACTGTATGGGTTATTGATTGGTTGCCGAAGTATTTGTATGGGAGACTGAGTGTGTGTGTGGGTGGCTGGAAGGTGTATGACTCTGTGTATAGATGTGTGAGCAGTTGATTCACTAGATGTATGGGTTCAAAAGTGCATGTGGAAATAGCTGTATGGGTGGTTGACTGTGTGTATGAGTGTATTGGTGAGTGAATGGATATCTCAGTGCTACATGTCAAAGTAAGTACATATGTAAAACACAGTACATGTGAGAGTTGACATATATAAATAACTGTGCATAAGAGCCAGTGAATGTGTGAGTGGCTGTATGGATCATTGTGAACTTGTATCAGGGATTGTATAAGAGACTAAATATGTGTTAGTATATGTTTGAATAAGTAAGGTGTGAATTACTGTATAGTAGAGGAAATGGAGGTGTGATTGATTCTTTGCATGACTGACTAGGTTGAGACGGATGAGTGACAGTCTGTGAGTTTTTGTTTACACTGAGTGTATCTAAGGTTATATTAGAGTCTGAATAGGTTCATCGTATTATCACATGAATGATGTCATTAGTGATGTGCTCAGTAATGTCAAATGAGATGTCAAATGAGATGTCATCAGTGATGTCATTTGAGATGTCATCAGTGATGTCATCAGTGATGTCATTTGAGATGTCATCAGTGATGTCATCAGTGATGTCACTGAGCATGTCATGAATGATGTAATATGTGACATCATCAGCAGTGGATTGCGGGTGCGCGATATATAGTTAGCGCATCTAACTATATATGCGAATTTCAATGGTTTTATGCGAGTAAAATAAGGTTTTGTAAATGCTAATCCCTAACTATATATGGTCTATAACCTATGGTTTTTTCAGTGAATATATATATAGATATATATATAGATATATATATTACCTACTGGCGGTCGCCAGTAGGTATATATAGTTAGGATTTTTTTGAATATGGATTTCTGAATATTGTATGTTGAATAACTGGCGTTGATGGGCGGAATTGGCTGAAATTTTCTGGAAAATGGCACATTTTGTTTCTGAGCGTCCCCTGGAAGTTTGGTGGGGTTTCGTCAAGCAGGGGCCGAGAAAAAAGGGGGGTCCCAAAATGCGTTTTTAACATTGAGTTTTCCATAGGGCGGTTGGACTCACTTTTAGCTCGACCGGCTGAATGGATTTCTATGAAACTTGGCAAAATTGTAGAGACTGTTTGCCCGATGTGCCTTTGCTAGGTCTCAAGATATGTGCTCCAGTGGATTTTGAGAAATTAACGTTCAAAAAAATATATATATCTGTGACAGCGTCCCGGTTAGCGCCCCGGTTCGCGTACCAGACGCGTAACGGAACTTCGCGAGGAGAAGCGGATTGGCTCTCCGGTGACTGTCAACATTCGGAACAGTCCGGAGCGGCCGCCATCTTGTCTCTCGGTAGGATCGAGAGACAAGAGGTGGAAATAAATGAAGGGGGAAATGAATGAAAGGGGGCAAGGTAGACCCCTCCTGACCCCCTAGGATTGATGTGTAGGTTTTCTGAGGGGGGCAGAGGAGGCCCATATATGTAAAAAAAAAAAAAAATTTGCACGGTTAGCGCCCGGTCCGCGCACCGGGTAGCGTTCCGGAAAGCGTAACTAGGGGAAAACCAAGGGAAATAGTAAAATAATATTTTAGAGTGCTTTGAGGTAGGGTAGCTCTGAATAGAGCTGTTGTGTTGTGTGGGTGATGTAAGTACCAACATGTAGGTACCAATGAAGAGTCTAAAATTCAATGTACACCGTCTCCTCTGTAGATATTTTGTATGTTCTAATATGGATTATTTAAATGTAAATGTGTGGAAAAGCACTTCATGCTTTAAAGCAATTGTATTTTTGAACTGATTGTTCTTTCCTCTTAGTCTCCTCTTTGTTTTTTTTCCCCACACTCTTCTTCAGCATGATAGTTGATAAATTCGTTCCCTCAAAAAATTTATATACATAAAAAAATTATATTAAATACATATAAAATATATTTTTCCTTTAAAAGAAGAATACATTTTACAGCTTTTGATATTTGCTATTAAAAAACCATTGAAATTCACTGAAAAAACCATAGGTTATAGACCATATATAGTTAGGAATTAGCATTTACAAAACCTTGAAAATTCACTGAAAAAACCATAGGTTATAGACCATATATAGTTAGGAATTAGCATTTACAAAACCTTATTTTACTCACACAAAACCATTGAAATTCGCATATATAGTTAGTTGCACTAACTATATATCGCGCACCCACAATCCACTGCTGATCATGTCACATATTACATCATTCATAACATGGTCATATATAGTTTGGTTTCCCTATCTCCACCCCTTCTGCTGGCTAAGATAGAGTCAATTACCCAGTATTTGAGCAGGCTATTATTGCTCTGATGCATCTCCCTAAAATGCCGGGCCACTGGGTAAGTGTTATCACATTAGTAATTGCACGTAGATGTTGTAAAATACGCTTGTGTACCGCAAGCTTCGTGCTGCCCACATATCTTAATGGGCAGGGGCATTGGAGAATATAAATCGCAAATTCGGTTTTACAGGTTAAAACCTGTGTTATAGGGTGAGGGACTTCAGTGAAGCCGTCCATGTATGTTTTAGTATTTTCTCCATGGACACATGCCTTGCAGGTCTTACAGCGGTAAAATCCTTTATTTTGTTGCCACCATGATGTTTTATTAAATGGTTCAGGACTAGTGTCAACAATTTTGTCTTTAAGGGAGGGTGCTTTACTGAAAGTTAATGAGATCTTATTGGGGAGAGTGGCTCCAATGTTGGAATCTCGGGTAACTAGAGGCCAATGTTTGTTTACAATTTTGTATAATTCTTTATGTTGCCTACTGTACCCTGTTATCATACGGAACTTTTTGTTCTCCGGGCCAACCTCGTTGTCTAATTCCCCAATCTCTAGTAATGACCGCTTTTTGCTTCCAGTTAAGAGTTCTCTATAGCTTTGTGAATTATTTGTTTGGAATATCCACGTTCCAAAAATCGTTTTTCACTATCCTCCTGAGCTGCCTTCAGGTCTTCGGGGTTGCTACATACTCGGCGTAATAGAAGCATCTCCCCATAGGGGATGCTTGAAATTAAGTGCGCCGGGTGAGCACTAGCTGCATGGAGTATACTGTTTCCAGCAGTTGTTTTCCGGAAATTTTGCTCTCAAGATGGCCATCATGAATGTAAAGTTCTGTGTTCAAGAATGTGATGGACTCTTGGCTAAGGGTGGCGGTAAACTTAAGATTAAGGCCATTGCTGTTTAGACTTTCTATAAACCTCAATGCTTCCTCCTTACTCCCCCTCCATACAACCATCAGGTCGTCTATAAAACGATACCATCTAATCAGGTTATGATTAACAATGTTATGGTAATTGGGTCTGAGGACCAGCTCCTCCCAAGCTCCCATGTGCAAACATGCAAAGCTTGGGGAGAAGCGGGCCCCCATTGCCACACCCTGAAGCTGGCGGTATAGCTGCTGATTAAACAGAAACAAATTGTTTACCAAACAAAAGCGAAGCATGCTCAATAACATATTATTGTGATCTTCAAACTCAGAGCCCCTTCTGGATAGATAATATTTGGCTGCTGCAATACCATCAAGATGTGAAATGCTGGTATACAGCGATGTTACGTCCAGCGAGATTAGCCAATCCCCCACTACCCATTCAATATCCATGATTTTAGTCAATAGATCCCCAGTATCCTTGATATAAGAGTCTAAATTACGCACATAGCCCTGCAAAAAATAATCAATATAAACAGAGGTGTGCTCCAGAAGACTGCTTCTAGCAGAAATTATAGGTCTGCCTGGTGGATGTAGCGAATCTTTGTGCACTTTGGGTAAAAATTACAAAATGGGTGTGATAGGATGGTCAACTTTCAAGTACTTGTATTCCGCTTCGGTGATAAGTTTAGCAGGTTTCCACTTACTCAATTTTTGATGGTAGTCTGTTTTAATTGTTTTCAGTATTTGCATCTGAGTTCGTTCATAACATGTACGGTCATTCAGTTGAGCATATGCTTCCTGGTCGTAATTGGATTTCAGCATGAGGGCTACATTGCCCCCTTTATCGCTTCCCCTCACAATGATGTCCTTATCTTGTGAAAGTCCCTTAGTTAACTGCTCATATTGTTGTGTGCGAGCATTATGTTGCCATTTCTTTTTCCTTTGATTTTTGTTTTTATTCATTGTCTCACCATGTAGTTGTTTAAGGTCCCCCACCACATTTTCATGGAAGACATCTATATTGTCTCTAGGCAAGATTGGCACAAATACAGAGGGTGGCCTGAAGTGGGTTTTCATCGATATTCTGTTACCCATTTCATCAAATGTTTGTTTCTCATGAATATCATCATAGCCAACTCCTTCTGTTTCCCAAAGTTCCGTGATAATTTTAGTGCCTTGTGTGGCAGTCATAGTATCGCTGTTAGAGTTTATCGTCTGAGTTGTAATTTTATTTCTGTCCTTCAAAGCATAGAATTTCCGTAACTTTAATTTGCGAACTGCTTTGTACACATCACAATGTGTGGCCGCATAGTTGAAATTGCAGTGGGATGCATATGTCAAGCCCAATTTGAGGATTTCCTCTTCATCTTTTGTTAATTTTAGAGGTGTTACGTTGACGATAGTTGTCCCCCGCTAATTCTGTGCGGAAGCAGCTCCCTGCCCCCAACCTCGTCCCCTTCCTCATTTTTTCTTTTGGAAACCTCCTTTTTGCCGCCCTGTTTCTTTGGCGCCTTCGATAGTTTGCCCATTTACGGCTTGACCTCTCTGATTCTGCGGCCTTAATGATTTCAGTCTCTCCTGACACAAAAAAGCAATTTCTTGGCCAGGTGAGGGTTTAGGTCCAATATCCGCTTGTATTTGCTTGCGGCGGTCTGTTTCTGATCCCGTTTCTATGTCAGAGCTATAAGTGGAGTTGGATGAAGCTGTGGAGTCTGATGCCGTTTGTTTTTGGAGAGTGTCATATTTACGTGAAAACGTAAAAATGTGACCCAATCATTGCGATCTCTCGCAAACTTGTATGCCTTTCTTTCTGTGATTTTAGTTTCCTCCTTTCTAAGTCGCTCGTTCATCGCTTTTAATAGACATGTCCGCTCCTCCTCTTCCCCCATGGTTTCCAACTCTTCTTGGATACTAGCTATTTCTCCCAATAGTTTAGCTCTGTCAATATTGGCATACTTTATTAAAATCTGGACCTGACGGCGTGATGCGTCCAAATTACATTCTGCCCACTCCCTCATGAGCTCAGGATTAGGGTCCTCGTATGTTGGGCAGTTAATATACGTAGATCTCGTGGTATCCGGTTCACATCAATGTAGCTTTGCAACGATTTCCATTCCCACCATTTAGACTGTTCTAGGCGAGATTTCTTTTCAAGTGTCTTAATTAGATCTTTCATCGCGCTGTTGTTACTGCCACTAGCGTCTTCATTAGTCCTTCCTCTAACATCAATTGGATGGGGAGTGCTATCAGAAAACATCGTGGCTGCCAATGTTTCCCGGTCTCAAACATTGTCATTAGACATTTTCCGCAATGCCCTTAGAAAGTGAATAAATACGGCGTTTCCACGTTCACAGATAAATATCCGCCAGCTTACTCTGCCGTGCACTGTAACTTCTCACCCACCAAAGCCGGCCAGTGCGCTTACTTGTTCGAAGGTAGATGAATTTCGGAACTTCACTCTTCCTTGCCGCAAAATCGCGGACTACCTCGATCACAATTTCACCGCAGCAGCGCTAGTCTGTAGTTCATTGGCGTGGTGGGGGTCAGGCGCCTTACTCCTTCCGGGGTAACCACTACCAGGACAACGTTCTGGAGAATGCTTCCGGTTTAGGCGCCGTCCGTTTCGAGAAGGGTCCTGTGTCAAAAGCCGGTCCGGAAACAACACGGCTAGTATATCGAAGGAGCAAGCAAGTGCTGTGTTATGCGGCAGCTCCGCCCAGCAATCCACTATGATTTTAAACTTGGCATTTATTGACTGACAGAACGGCAACTCACTGTAGATTAACCGTGGCATGGCACTACAACTACCACAGGCCACTGGGAGTGGCCGCGCCCACTGGGGCGGGGACAATTATAAGAATGCGATGCCGCGCAAACCGCTGTTTCTGCCAGTAACAAGCCAGGAGCCACATCATTTCCTTCATTAAAAAAAATTGGGCAAATGAACACCGAGTGTTGGGCTCTTCCTACAGCAGGCAAACTTTGTTGTTGGATGTTTTGTGGCTTGCCTGAGCCGCGGGAAAGAGCCCGGCTGCCGTTTGGGGCAGTCCTGTGGTGGCGTCACCTGGCGCTTTCACGATAGGACATTGGGTGCCTATTTCTGAAGGAGAAAGCAAGTGGTGTGTTATGTGGCAGCTCCGCACCACAATCCACTATGATTTTAAACTTGGCATTTATTGACTGACAGAACGGCAATTCACTGGAGATTAACTGCGGCATGGCACTACAACTACCACAGGCCACTGGGAGAGGCCGAGCCCACTGGGGCGGGAACAATTATAAGAACACGATGCCGCGCAAACTGCTGTTTCTGCCAGTAACAAGCCAGGAGCCCCAGAAGAAGTGATGACAATCACGAAATGCGTCGGGCCGATTCTATGCTGGACTGAGCTGTTCTGCCACATCATTTCCTTCATTAAAAAAGTTTGGGCAAATGAACACCGAGTGTTGGGCTCTTCCTACAGCAGGCAAACTTTGTTGTTGGATGTTTTGCGGCTTGCCTGAGCCGCGGGAAAGAGCCCGGCTGCCGTTTGGGGCAGTCCTGTGGTGGCGTCACCTGGCGCTTTCACGAAAGGACATTGGGTGCCTATTTCTGAAGGAGCAATCAAGTGGTGTGTTATGTGGCAGCTCCGCACCACAATCCACTATGATTTTAAACTTGGCATTTATTGACTGACAGAACGGCAATTCACTGGAGATTGACTGCGGCATGGCACTACAACTACCACAGGCCACTGGGAGTGGCTGCGCCCACTGGGGCGGGGACAATTATAAGAGCGCATTGCTGCGCAAACCGCTGTTTCTGCCAGTAACAAGCCAGGAGCCCCAGAAGAAGTGATGACAATCACGAAATGCGTCAGGCCGATATTATGCTGGACTGAGCTGTTCTGCCACATCATTTCCTTCATTAAAAAAGTTTGGGCAAATGAACACCGAGTGTTGGGCTCTTCCTACAGCAGGCAAACTTTGTTGTTGGACGTTTTGCGGCTTGCCTGAGCCGTGGGAAAGAGCCTGGCTGCCGTTTGGGGCAGTCCTGTGGTGGCGTCACCTGGCGCTTTCACAATAGGACATTGGGTGCCTATTTCTGAAGGAGCAAGCAAGTGCTGTGTTATGTGGCAGCTCCGCACAACAATCCACTATGATTTTAAACTTGGCATTTATTGACTGACAGAACAGCAACTCACTGGAGATTAACTGTGGCTTGACACTCCAACTACCACAGGCCACTGGGAGTGGCCGCGCCCACTGGGGCGGGGACAATTATAAGAACGCGATGCCGCGCAAACCGCTGTTTCTGCCAGTAACAAGCCAGGATCCCCAGAAGAAGTGATGACAATCACGAAATGTGTCGGCCGATTCTATGCTGGACTGAGCTGTTCTGCCACATCATTTCCTTCATTAAAAAAGTTTGGGCAAATGAACACCGAGTGTTGGGCTCTTCCTACAGCAGGCAAACTTTGTTGTTGGATGTTTTGCGGCTTGCCTGAGCCGCGGGAAAGAGCCCTGCTGCCGTTTGGGGCAGTCCTGTGGTGGCGTCACCTGGCGCTTTCACAATAGGACATTGGGTGCCTATTTCTGAAGGAGCAAGCAAGTGCTGTGTTATGTGGCAGCACCGCACAACAATCCACTATGATTTTAAACTTGGCATTTATTGACTGACAGAACGGAAATTCACTGGAGATTAACTGCGGCATGGCACTACAACTACCACAGGCCACTGGGAGTGGCCGCGCCCACTGGGGCGGGAACAATTATAAGAACGCGATGCCACGCAAACCTCTGTTTCTGCCAGTAACAAATCAGGAGCCCCAGAAGAAGTGATGACAATCATGAAACGCGTCGGGCCGATTTTATGATGGACTGAGCTGTTCTGCCACATCATTTCCTTCATTAAAAAAATTGGGCAAATGAACACCGAGTGTTGGGCTCTTCCTACAGCAGGCAAACTTTGTTGTTGGACATTTTGCGGCTTGCCTGAGCCGCGGGAAAGAGCCCGGCTGCCGTTTGGGGCAGTCCTGTGGGGGCGTCACCTGGCGCTTTCACAATAGGACATTGGGTGCCTATTTCTGAAGGAGAAAGCAAGTGGTGTGTTATGTGGCAGCTGCGCACCACAATCCACTATGATTTTAAACTTGGCATTTATTGACTGACAGAACGGCAATTCACTGGAGATTAACTGCGGCATGGCACTAAAACTACCACAGGCCACTGGGAGAGGCCGAGCCCACTGGGGCGGGAACAATTATAAGAACGCGATGCCACGCAAACCGCTGTTTCTGCCAGTAACAAGCCAGGAGCCCCAGAAGAAGTGATGACAATCACGAAATGCGTCGGGCCAATTCTATGCTGGACTGAGCTGTTCTGCCACATCATTTCCTTCATTAAAAAAGTTTGGGCAAATGAACACCGAGTGTTGGACTCTTCCTACAGCAGGCAAACTTTGTTGTTGGATGTTTTGCGGCTTGCCTGAGCCGCGGGAAAGAGCCCGGCTGCAGTTTGGGGCAGTCCTGTGGTGGCGTCACCTGGCGCTTTCACGAAAGGACATTGGGTGCCTATTTCTGAAGGAGCAAGCAAGTGGTGTGTTATGTGGCAGCTCCGCACCACAATCCACTGTGATTTTAAAATTGGTATTTATTGACTGACAGAACGGCAACTCACTGGAGATTAACTGCGGCATGGCACTACAACTACCACAGGCCACTGGGAGTGGCCGCGCCCACTGGGGCGGGGACAATTTTAAGAACGCATTGCTGCGCAAACCGCTGTTTCTGCCAGTAACAAGCCAGGAGCCCCAGAAGAAGTGATGACAATCAGGAAATGCGTCAGGCCGATATTATGCTGGACTGAGCTGTTCTGCCACATCATTTCCTTCATTAAAAAAGTTTGGGCAAATGAACACCGAGTGTTGGGCTCTTCCTACAGCAGGCAAACTTTGTTGTTGGACGTTTTGCGGCTTGCCTGAGCCGCGGGAAAGAGCCCGGCTGCCGTTTGGGGCAGTCCTGTGGTGGCGTCACCTGGCGCTTTCACAATAGGACATTGGGTGCCTATTTCTGAAGGAGCAAGCAAGTGCTGTGTTATGTGGCAGCTCCGCACAACAATCCACTATGATTTTAAACTTGGCATTTATTGACTGACAGAACGGCAACTCACTGGAGATTAACTGTGGCAGGTATACACCTGTTACAACGCATTTGTTACAACGCACTACCGTTACAACGCGACTTTTACAACGCATACCATTACAACGCATTGCGCTGGGGGGCGCTCTAGGATAGGGAATAAGTATAATTTACTATCCAACACCTTCCCTAGGGTCCACGGGGACTGGAGTTAGAATAGTAAATTATACTTACCACTATCCAGCACCTCAAAGCGCTATGCGTTGTAATGGTATGCGTTGTAATGGTCGCGTTGTAACGGTAGGTAGTTGTAACAGTATGCGGAGTAACATGGTACATCCACTGTGGCATGGCACTACAACTACCACAGGCTACTGGGAGTGGCCGTGCCCACTGGGGCGTGGACAATTATAAGAACGCGATGCCACGCAAACCGCTGTTTCTGCCAGTAACAAGCCAGGAGCCCCAGAAGAAGTGATGACAATCATGAAACGCGTCGGGCCGATTTTATGATGGACTGAGCTGTTCTGCCACATCATTTCCTTCATTAAAAGAAATTGGGCAAATGAACACCGAGTGTTGGGCTCTTCCTACAGCAGGCAAACTTTGTTGTTGGACATTTTGCGGCTTGCCTGAGCCGCAGGAAAGAGCCCGGCTGCCGTTTGGGGCAGTCCTGTGGTGGCGTCACCTGCCGCTTTCACAATAGGACATTGGGTGCCTATTTCTGAAGGAGAAAGCAAGTGGTGTGTTATGTGGCAGCTCTGCACCACAATCCACTATTATTTTAAACTTGGCATTTATTGACTGACAGAACGGCAATTCACTGGAGATTAACTGCGGCATGGCACTACAACTACCACAGGCCACTGGGAGAGGCCGAGCCCACTGGGGCGGGAACAATTATAAGAACGCGATGCCACGCAAACAGCTGTTTCTGCCAGTAACAAGCCAGGAGCCCCAGAAGAAGTGATGACAATCACGAAATGCGTCGGGCCAATTCTATGCTGGACTGAGCTGTTCTGCCACATCATTTCCTTCATTAAAAAAGTTTGGGCAAATGAACACCGAGTGTTGGGCTCTTCCTACAGCAGGCAAACTTTGTTGTTGGATGTTTTGCGGCTTGCCTGAGCCGCGGGAAAGAGCCCGGCTGCCGTTTGGGGCAGTCCTGTGGTGGCGTCACCTGGCGCTTTCACGAAAGGACATTGGGTGCCTATTTCTGAAGGAGCAAGCAAGTGGTGTGTTATGTGGCAGCTCCGCACCACAATCCACTGTGATTTTAAAATTGGTATTTATTGACTGACAGAATGGCAACTCACTGGAGATTAACTGCGGCATGGCACTACAACTACCACAGGCCACTGGGAGTGGCTGCGCCCACTGGGGCAGGGACAATTATAAGAAAGCATTGCTGCGCAAACCGCTGTTTCTGCCAGTAACAAGCCAGGAGCCCCAGAAGAAGTGATGACAATCAAGAAATGCGTCAGGCCGATATTATGCTGGACTCAGCTGTTCTGCCACATCATTTCCTTCATTAAAAAAGTTTGGGCAAATGAACACCGAGTGTTGGGCTCTTCCTACAGCAGGCAAACTTTGTTGTTGGACGTTTTGCGGCTTGCCTGAGCCGCGGGAAAGAGCCCGGCTGCCGTTTGGTGCAGTCCTGTGGTGGCGTCACTTGGCGCTTTCACAATAGGACATTGGGTGCCTATTTCTGAAGGAGCAAGCAAGTGCTGTGTTATGTGGCAGCTCCGCACAACAATCCACTAGGATTTTAAACTTGGCATTTATTGACTGACAGAACGGCAACTCACTGGAGATTAACTGTGGCATGGCACTACAACTACCATAGGCCACTGGGAGTGGCCGCACCCACTGGGGCGGGGACAATTATAAGAACGCGATGCAGCGCAAACCGCTGTTTCTGCCAGTAACAAGCCAGGAGCCCCGGAAGAAGTGATGACAATCATGAAATGCGTCGGGCCGATTTTATGATGGACTGAGCTGTTCTGCCACATCATTTCCTTCATTAAAAAAAATTGGGCGAATGAACACCGAGTGTTGGGCTCTTCCTACAACAGGCAAACTTTGTTGTTCGATGTTTTGCGGCTTGCCTGAGCCGCGGGAAAGAGCCCGGCTGCCGTTTGGGGCAGTCCTGTGGTGGCGTCACCTGGCGCTTTCACGATAGGACATTGGGTGCCTATTTCTGAAGGAGAAAGCAAGTGGTGTGTTATGTGGCAGCTCTGCACCACAATCCACTATGATTTTAAACTTGCCATTTATTGACTGACAGAACGGCAACTCACTGGAGATTAACTGCTGCATGGCACTACAACTACCACAGGCCACTGGGAGTGGCCGCGGCCACTGGGGCGGGGAGAATTATAAGAACGCGATGCCGCGCAAACCATTGTTTCTGCCAGTAACAAGCCAGGAGCCCCAGAAGAAGTGATGACAATCATGAAACGCGTCGGGCCGATTTTATGATGGACTGAGCTGTTCTGCCTCATCATTTCCTTCATTAAAAACGTTTGAGCAAATGAACACCGAGTGTTGAGCTCTTCCTACAGCAGGCAAACTTTGTTGTTGGATATATATATGTATATATATATATATATATATATATATATATATATATATATATATATATATATATATATATATATATATATATATAAACGAAAAAGCTCTCTCCCACAGGGATAGAAAGCGCAACACAGCTCCGGAGTGCAAAAAACGGCTTTATTGATTTTCTTGCATGCAGTGACATCAGTCCATGAAACGCTTGTGGCAGACGCGTTTCAGCCTTGGTTGACTTTCTTCACTGCCGGTTCCATGGGCTCCTCATCGTTTGGCGGCTAAACCAAATCAACGGTGTTGTAATGTTCACTCCCACTCGGATGATTATTAGCCCCTCCTCCATCTCAAGGGTGTTTCAACATCTTGCGTTTATCCTGCCAGGCATACAGCATGCTGGTAGTTGGAGTCCGCTGGATTGCCTATTAAGTAATTAGAACAAACCCAACACCTAGTGATGTCCCAATAATATTGGATATCGGGCCCCATACCAGCTTGAGTGCCCAGATGGATACAAAAGCCACTTTCGAACTCCTTCTCAGGCACACCAATTTGCCTCCTCTCTCCCCTCGCAGGAATCAAAGCTTAGTAGTCCATCAAACTTCTGGGTGGGGTAGCGTGTTATGCAGTACACTGCCGAGTCCAACAATGCTGTTTTACCACGCTACACCTGACCAAGAGGACGTGTTGTGAAGCCAGCGACAGCTTGCTGGCAAAACATGAACAAAAATGCTCTCTCCCACAAGGATAGAAAGCGCAACACAGCTCCGGAGTGAAAAAAATGGCTTAATTGATTTTCTTGCATGCAGTGACATCAGTCCATGAAACGCTTGTGGCAGACACGTTTCAGCCTTGGTTGGCTTTCTTCAGTGCCGGTACCATGGGCTCTTCATCGTTTGGCGGCTAAACCAAATCAACGGTGTTGTAATGTCCACTCCCATTCGGATGATTATTAGCCCCTCCTCCATCTCATGGGTGTTTCAACATCTCGCGTTTATCCTGCCAGGCATGCAGCATGCTGGTAGTTGGAGTCCGCTGGATTGCCTATTAAGTAATTAGAACAAGCCCAACACCTAGTGATGTCCCAATAATATTGGATATCGGGCCCCACACCAGCTTGAGTGCCCAGATGGATACAAAAGCCACTTTCGAACTCCTTCTCAGGCACACCAATTTGCCTCCTCTCTCCCCTCGCAGGAATCAAAGCTTAGTAGTCCATCAAACTGCTGGGGGGGTAGCGTGTTATGCAGTACACTGCCGAGTCCAACGATGCTGTTTTACCACGCTACACCTGACCAAGACGACATGTTGTGAAGCCAGCGACAGCTTGCTGGCAAAACATGAACAAAAATGCTCTCTCCCACAAGGATAGAAAGCGCAACACAGCTCCGGAGTGCAAAAAACGGATTTATTGATTTTCTTGCACGCAGTGACATCAGTCCATGAAACGCTTGTGGCAGACGCGTTTCAGCCTTGGTTGGCTTTTTTCAGTGCCGGTTCCATTGGCTCCTCATCGTTTGACGGCTAAACCAAATCATATATATATATATGTATCTCCAAGGAATCCTTATGTCTCTGCACAATAAAAAGCCACACTCTGGGATCTTCTGAAGAAAATACATTTATTGACTGGCGCGTTTCAATCTGAATGGTCTTTGTCAAAGATTATATACATATCAATAAATATATCAATATATATTTTCAATGTATGAAATAAAAAAATTAACAATATTACCCTTGGAGTTTTTTTAATAATTCCAATTTAAAATTATACGCAATTCAATACAATATGAAAAATTGCTTTTACATCTTTTACATTTTTTTAAAACTTATATAAGTAATAACAAACATTTTATGAAAAAACAAACATAAATTTGAAAATCTCCCCAACCATTTGATCTTTATATCCAACATCACGCCTCCTAAAAATTTATATTTAACTACTTAGGGGCTGAGTCTGATGCGGGTTGGAAAGCTTCCCGATCGAATCGGTTTGAAAATGGTTTCCGACCCACTCAGATCGGGAGAGTCCGACCGACGGAGTACGATGCATCCGGATGCTTCCCAATATGATTTGGTTGGACTCCTATTGACTTTAATGGGAGCATATGTTCCTAACCGCATCATAATTGGGCCCTTGGTTGGTAAGACATATTCACGATCCAATTTGGAAGGAGCAAATGCTGTTAGGAGGCCTTCCTAACCGCATCAGAATCACGCCCTGGGTGGGAATGCTTTCCTAACTGCATCAGAATCAGCCCTAAATGTATAAAAACATTTCAACAACAGAAAATGACATAAAAATTACTTTTTACCATAAATAAAAATTACGTAAAACAAACTATAAATATCAAATAACATCTAAAACAATATTCTTAACTTCAATATTTATGTCAACGATATTTTGGACATCAGTCTATTCCTGCAACAATACTTATATAGCACTATATATTATGTATCTAAATAACAGCTGTAGATAGAAGTTATTATTGGAAATGGAGAGATGTCGATCATATCATTTAAGAAAACAGATATAGGCTTTGTGTTCTATAAAAACAGGAATTATGGTACCCTTGCAGAGGAGACTCATTTGGGAATTTTGTGTACTGGGATCACATGGCAGATAACATTTCATATCATGCAAAATATTTTAATAAAAACTGACCATCTCTTCCTTTACGTTGCCTACTTGGGATAAGAGATTCATATTCATTTAAATCATAATGGAATCCTGTTTTTTTCATCACATAATGACAGGATAAGCAGGATATGATTGCTTGAGGCTCCGGGCTGGAGGATAGGATGACTTGCCTGGGAATTTAATGAATCAAGACTACCATGGCTGCCTTAGCCATGTCCACCACTTTTGTGAAACTAGCAATAGCTGCTAAGGTTTCCTGCAGCATGGGGCAGCCTTGCCAAAGACTGGTGTAGCCTTGCCAAAGACTGGGGCATTAGGAGAAGAGGAAGGCATAATGAAGGACTCCAAGGATCACAGTTTTCTATAATGTCCCAAGCCCTGCTCACCACCAATCTCTCTAGGGTACTAGTAAATAAAGCCTTTAACTTCTCTATTATGGGACAGGTTTGCCAGAGTCCAGGAGCATCAGAACGAGATGAAGACTTGTTGGTTGCCCTCCACCAGCACCAACAATGCACCATCAGCTCTGACCTCTTATAGTAGGACTGAATTACCCGAGACCACGGGTGATGGAAGGAGAGGTAGGCTTGTTAACTTACCCTTGATGTTTGTTGGCCCTCCCAGCTCCACAAAACCAGCAAACGTGGACAAGGGGCTAGGGACACCACCAGGAGACGATTTGTCAGAAGTCTCTAAAGACACCACATGTGCTTAGCCCAGTCCCTCACAACAGTAGCACCAGTAAAAATATCCCTGGGCTCCCACAGCATCCTTCAGAATTCCCAGATGCCAGAGCAAGCAGAAAGAAATTAACACCTACTGAGTGACACAGAGGATCAAAATCCCACTTTATGTCCTTAGACCCTCCCACTACTAAGACCATAGCTTTAAAAACCATTTCAGCCTTCCGCAGGGTGTGACTGTTTTGCCATATCCAGTAAGAGAGTGAAACACTTGCTTGGGACCCCAAGGACCAAGGTATTCCATCCCAATATTGACCCTACCCACATTGGCTGCAACAGCAACAACAATAACTGCAAGGTCCTGCAGCCCAAGACACATGCAAGCATACTTGACTGCTACCTATCTGTGTTCTGCCTGAGGTCAGAGGAGGATTACAACATGCTTCCTTGTCCAATTTTTCATATCTTCTGACTCCCTACTTAGCTAGTTTTGAGCTGGACTGAACCACTTTAGACTGTGTTCTTTTATATGTATGATAGGGAGAGCCATAGTGCTGTTGGTGTTAACATTGTTAAATATCACTAGATGAAAGCATAGTAGAATATTTTCCAGCTGAAAGTGGTGTGTGAATAAAAGAATAAATAGACAACATCAAGTCTTCTATTGTGCACATTATATGATCAGGATGTCTGTATTATTTAATGTCCTTCATCTAATGTGTGGTTGCAGAAAAATAGTTTATATGCACAGCAAGCTGTTATGCACCAATTAAGCTAGAATACATGAGCTAAATTTTTTATTTATCTGCAGACTATGCAGTCCGGTTTTAACAATGTTTATTTTCCTTTTTATAAAGCACTTTTTAGCATGTGGAGACTAGAGACCTAAAGATCAATTTTGTTGAACCTGGCCCTCTCTGCAGGGTTTCCCCAAATGTTTTGCTTTTTTCCTCTACTTTTTGCTGAATTCACTTTGTTTAGCCTTTAGACTCTGAGTACTTTCCAAGTTTGATCAGTGCATAAGTGCTTGTGCTGTCTACGTAAAACATAGTAAAATTGTCTTCTACCCAATTTTTATACTTAATTTACCTGTAAGTCCCTTGTAGAGTGGAATACCATTTACCCAGGGTCTGTAAATTAAATGCTTATAGTGGGCCTGCAGCACTGATTATGTCACCCAGTTATGTAGCCCTTTAAACATCCCCCAGGCCTGCCACTGCAGCCTGAGTGCAGTTTTAAAATGCCATATAGACTTGGCATTAAAGCCTCCTTGCCAATCCTTAACCCCCCTTTGAATAAAATATAAGTCACCTTTAGAGACAGCCCTAGGTTGCCCATAGGGCAGAGTGCTGTGTAATTAGAAGGTTGGACATACTTTTAAGTTTTACATGTCTTGGTAGGGTAAAGCTCCTGTATGCGTTTTTAGGTACTGTAAGGCCTACCTCTACCACAGGATACCATTGGAGATCCTTAGTACATTTAATAAGCTGTAATTTCCAATTGGGAGCAGATGGCTATATCAGGTTTGGTGTCTATGCAATTGTAATGATAAGCCCTCTTTAATAGTAAGGTCAGATTATTCATTACAATTTTGTAAATGGCACTTTTAGAAAGTTGGTATTTTTCTGCCCTTAACTCTGCCCTTAACTCTTTTGTGTCTGTAGCCTGTCTTGGGTCACATAACTGGTTGTAGCTAATGATTAGATGTGCCTGGATGGGCCATCTGCTGACAGGATGGGGCGGAGCTGAACACAGCCTCACTCACAATTGAATAGCCTGTGCTCAACCTTAAATAAAAGCATAACAACACTGTATTGTTACTGCAGCCAGCTTGGAGTCAGCAGGGGAGGCAGGGAATTCCATGCACTTCAAAGCCACTATCTAGAAACTTCTCTCATGTTCTAGAACCAGGACACCAGGGTATAAAAAGAGGACCTCAGAGACATACTCTACGGTACACATATGGACCTATGGATAACTGCTGTACTGCCGAAAGGGCTACCACTCTGCTGGACTGCTACTCTGAAGGAACTGCTCCCCTTTTGTGCTGACCTTCTGCCTGCTGCCTTTCTTGCCTGGGGAGGAAGAACAGGACATGCAATCTCATCTTGAACCTAGGACCCTAGAATGACTCCAAGGGCTAGTTTGCTGGCCTCCTTATCTGCTCCTTAGGGACATAAAAAAAAACAACATCCTGCATCAGTCCCGGGACCCAACATCAGTGAGTTCCTGATCCCCAAGTCGTGCATCTTAGGTCCTGGGCCCTGGTGTGGCTCACAAGAGCTGAATTCAAGCTTTTGGGCTCTTTGCCTCTGGACCTCTCCGATCACACCACGATTCAGTGCAAAGCTCCTTCAGATCGCTCTACGCACTTTAGCATTGACTGCCATGTTGAATGCCAATGTGAAGTTCCAGCAATGCCAGCCTACAGTGCATGGCATGCTCTTCATACTACGCCGGCTACAATAATCTCTATGCTCTATGCATCCCATCCAATGTGAATGGGACTATTGGTATAGACTTTCAAAAGGTAAACTTCAGCATGCCTAAGCTGGTGACTGCAGCCGACTTGCATTCCACTGCTGTTCTACTGATTAAATGTTTGTTGTTTTGGTCTTGTTTCATTTATTAAATTTTGCTCTATTGTTCTAACTTGGTGCTGAATCCTTTTTGTGTGGCGTTTTTGACTTTATTAATGTTTGAAGTTTTGCACAAATACACTTTGCCTCTAGGTTAAGCTTGACTACTCTGTGTCAAGCTATCAGAGGGTTGAGCACAGGTTAATTTAGGTTGGGCAGTGCCTTCCCTTGACAAGGATTGTGGTTTCTGCTTGACCAGGGATCACACCCCAGTCAACCAAGAGCCCAGTTTCAGCCCAGTGTGACAATAAAGATGAAAGAGTTCAAAATCAATACACAGTAACAAATGTCTCCCTTTAAGGCAGTCTTACTCTAGCGGACAGAAAATGACAACATTCTTAATCCCCCTGCCTACCATGTTCCTTTCTGACAGGGCTGGGGAATATGCCCTTACATTAAAGTGGTTTACGGCATCACAGAATTCAGATCTTTCAAAGGGTCACTGGTATGGAGACAAGGTAAATATTTCGCAGGAAGTGAAGAAGGAGTTGACTTGTTGGTTAAAGAAGTGAGAGGGCTTAAACATTCAAGATGTTGCTCGGATTGAGAGTTTATGCCTGAGTTGTTTGCAAGTAAGGTGCAATGTATTTGAATCAGGAAACTGGAGGAAGATAGCATATAGAGGCAAAGAAGAAACATACATGTCTTAAAGAAGACAGTGGGTCTTTTTGCAATTCACAGTTTCAACCAACAGGTACATAGATGTTCAGTTTTGTTGAGAATGGACAATAAAACGGCAGTGACATATATAAATAGATTCAGAGGAATCAAGTTAAATAAACTATCTGAAATTGCAAAGAATTTGTGGCCATTTGAAAGCACACTATTTACCAGGGAAGGAAAATGTGATAGCAGATTGAAATTCATAGCAGTTACTAAATAGTAGTGATTAGAAGTTGGGAAAGGGACATGAACCAGAAAATAGAACAGTCTCTTGGTCCTTTGGAAAAAGATTTGTTTGCTTCTCGTTTGGCTTTTCAGGTAAAGAAATATTTCAGTTGTCACCTGGAAACAGGGATATTAGCTGTTGTTGAATTCAGTCATGACTGAAAAGGAATGATGGGTTATGCTTTTCTTCCTTTTTCAATGATTCAGAGGCTGTTAGTACAAAGAAAAAGACAGAGATATCAAATAACCTTAGTGCATCCTTTTTGCTCAACTTGGGTATGGTTTTCAGCAGTTATGAGATGGTTGTGGAAGTTCCTTTTCTGACTGAGTCTTGCAGAGGACTATTAGCAGGGGTAGAAGGGAAGGAACATCATTTAATGGAGTCAGGTGTACTCAGCCTTATAGTCTAAAGAATTGCAGAAATTCAGGGAGATTCTCAGAACTTTCTGGAGAGGCTTTACAATGACCTAATTAGTCATGAGCTCCAAAAATAAAGATAAGATACAAAAGTGTTTGGAATATGTGGTGCTTGGGTAGAGATATGGATCCTGCAGATGCTAAAGAGGTAGAAGTTGCAAATTCCTTGGCAGATTTGTTAAAAGACATTTAGTTGGTACAGGTCAAGTAAAGAAACTGATTATTTCCTGTTGGAAGGCCTTGCAGTGGGAAGAAGCCTCTTGATATGAAGAGTAAGTAAGATAATTTCAGTTTAATACACCTCTAAAGTCTTGTTATGAGAGTCATTGGGATGCAATTTAGTCTTCAATTTATTTAAATATTAGTCAGTTGGGAGGTACCTTTAAGAGAGTTAATGGAAATTAGCAACATTACTTTGTTTGATTTGCTTTAGAATGACATGAGAGTGGTTTTTGAAATTTGGAGTAGAACCAATTCTATGGGGGGCCTGCCACAGAATGCAGGGATGTTTAGGGTGGCACCAGGGCCAGCTTCAGGTGAAATGGCTGGTGAAAAGGTTATCGTAATCCCCATGGTGGAGAAGTCTCAACCTCGATTGTGGGGAATGTGATCTTCCCGATGGGCTCCGTGAGCCCATCAGAAGATCCCTGGGCCAATGCGGTCTGATCAACTGTATCCTATTGTGGTGGTCTATCCGTGGTTAAAGATGTCGGTGGGACCGACAACAACGACATGTCGATGTAGGTACCATCGACATTGTATATCAGAATCAATTTGTTATGCAGATCTTGAAAAGTTCCCAAACCTCTGTATGGCAAGGTACGTTCGAGACTATGAATAAAAGGTGCAAGTGTAGATCAGTTGTTGATGTCGTGCCTTAAGCCATATGGAGCTGTCTCTGTAGCATTGAAAGATGGGTCAATACAGTAATGGAAAAGGCAGGAGTGGATTTTAATAATTTTTAAGCACATTCTATGAGAGCGGCAACAGCCGCAAATGATTTTTGTGCAGGGGGTGGATATGAAGATATAATGAAGGCAGCAGATTGGTAAAATGCAGAAGTTTACAGAACATTTTACTGCAAACAATTTGAGCATATATTTGGATTTGCTTTCAAAGGCTTTGAACATGCAGAATGTTAGCCTCCTGTCTTAACATAAAAGGCTGATTATCAAAGCTAAACTGTACAGAGAATTGGGATTGTATTAACCCCTCCCCTGCTGATGACAGAACCGCTCCGTCATCAGCTACGGTTGGGCTGTGCTGATGACGGAGCGGTTCCGTCATGGCCCGGCCGCCGCGCCTGCGTGGGGCTAATTTCGCGCCTGCGCGGCGCGTTCTATTGAGCGGGGCGGGCCATGGCGGAACCGCTCCGTCACGAGCACAGCTCAACCGCGGCTGGCGCAGCGAAAGGGTTAAAGACAAACAGGCAGGCATTACATGAAAAAAATGGGGGTAGGGAAAAATGAAGGGAGTGCTTCAAGTATATATTTTAGCACAGGTGAAAATCTATAAATAGACTCAAACCCTATAAGAAAAGTTTATAAATTGTGTTAGTAAGTGTTTTCATTTTACAGAGAATCAATAGACAATGTTTAAAGATGTGGAGAGGTGTATGAAGAAGAAAGCAATACCAAAAGAGGGAGAAACAGGAGTAGAGAGGGTTTTTATGGACTGTATGTTCATACATTTTTCTACATATAGAACGTTGACGTGTTGCTGCTTTGAGGTAGTGAATAAAAGTTAATTCAAAATGCTACTCTCCTTGTCTTTAATAACATCATGATTCTTTATGGACCCTAGTTTTTGGAATGAACATTTCTCTTCCACAAGTGTGCAAATCCACACTCATAAATCCCCTGTAAGGGATAGGAAAAGAGCATTCCAAGGAGGTCTTTGCTTGGAGGTTTGGTAACAACCACTGACGTGCATTTGAAGGCAATGGGGCCATACCCATCCTCCTATCTGACCCTTCTTCACTTTGGAGATGGTGGGTGATTTACTCCAACACATGGTTGCAGTACCTCCCCTTCCGAAATGAAAATGGTAATGACTCAACAACAAATTTACTGATGGTGTAGTGGAAGGGCAAAAAAAAAGACGATTAAAATATCCATGACAAGCCCCTATAGGTGCAGCTGAAAACAGTGGAGTCCTATGAATACAGCAATATGACACTGTCACAATTAGAATTTCTTGTGTGGGGTGGATCTGCACACCAATTGTCAGTTTGTAAAATTAGACTATGTGGATTTTTAAGAAGTCTTAGCGTGCTAACTAGTGTGAGGGTTTTGTGCCTAACTCCCTCTTAAGTAACAGTCTTCAAAATATTAGCCCAGGGGAACCCCAAGCTGCTAGAAGCACAGCTCATGGGCATTCAGCCTCTATAGAATAAGTGGAGTTTTAACACAATTCTTCAAACTTCAAAAGTTTTCTTTAAATTTTACTCATAAACGTCAGTCATAAGAAATGCGTATATACATTTTTCAAAAACATTCATAATCAATATCAAAATATAAACACATGAAAATATTAACAAAACATATTTTCAATGCATGTCAAGTGTTGTAAACGGTTCATCAGTGTTTGAAGGTCATGAAATAATAATAGTAGCCAATATCCCAATGCATTTCGGGTTACTAACAGAACCCTTCTTCAGGGGATAAATAATATACGGTCAAAAGTTCAATCTTCTTTTAGTGCTTGGTCTCACAAAGTGCAAATTCGACAGGATCTAAAAAACAACAACAAACCAAACTCTATTGAGTTGTCTCATATGTACAATTCTGTATCAGAAAAGAGCATTCTGGAGTAAACACTGAGGAAAAAACCAAGGTACGCGCCACCAAAAGGATGACACCCATGTGTTAAAAAACATTTGAAAGGTGTGAAATAAAGAGTCAACGAACCAACCAGTTCATAGAAAGAGATCTAAATAGATGTGCTTCACTCTCGCAAGTGAAAAAACGGAACCCAAACGTACCATGATAAGCTCATGCTCGTGATGAAAACACCACTAGTTTTTCTAATGTTAGAGTGTCTGCCTTAAAAAGAAAAATCCACACAATGCGCAAATACATACACCCGTTTGAACAGCTTCACGTTCTTCCTGTATTGTATCCAACGTGAGTTATCCTTTCTAGCGAGAGCCTACATAACAGAACGGTGAGAGCCTGTTACTATTCCAGACTAACGTGTGTAAAATGCCCATAAGAATCTAACTAAAAACCAAGTCTTACCGCCTCTTTGAAGACGGGAAAATGCGCTGCTCACTCAGGTCGTCCAGCAAGAATCTATGTGTAATAGAAAAACTCGTGATGAGTTTAACGGACAAACCGTCCTTCTCAAAAGAAATTGTGGTTCCCATGTGGGATTACTAACCTGCCGCGTCTCGCTGCAGAATCCTGAATCAATCTCTCGGAACGGGTCCGCCCACACGATCACGTGGTGCGGAACTCGTCCGGAACATATTTCCTAGCTAGACACAAAAGAGGGACAAAGGACACTGAACTGTGTAAGCTTTCTCTGAACATGGCGGCCGAAAAGCGCCGGAACCTTAAACAAAAATAGCATGTACGCGCCTATGCAAAAAACCAGTTTAGAGTGTACTCAAGAGAATCTGATTTTATCTCCATTTTCCCGGGAGGGTTTAAACGGGTAGAAGTGAAATGCGCTGGATTGTAATGTTTGTACACGTATATGACATGAAACAGTCTAAAAGTTCACCTGTTTCATCCTAACAAGAGCTATGTATATATTCCTGTGTTAAGTGCTGTTTTGTCAAGGAAAGTTGTTGGTAAAGAAATAATAAAATCAAATAAAATAAAGGTGCGTAAAGGGAAATACAAACAATCATAAGACACACTGAAATATGTTATAAAAAGGTTTGAAAATAGGAAAGGTCAAAGGAGAAGCAAAAAGTGACTGCCAAGACTCAGTGTTCCCCCTTACAATCTGGGATACGTAATCATGTGGAGTTCAGAGAAAGCACAAAAGTTCATAATGATCATTTAAACCATTTGGATCAACAGTTCCTAAGAATTTTATCCAGTGTGTTTCCCTTCTTGCTAGAAGTGTGTGCAGATCCAATCCTGGGGATCGTTCTATGCGTTCTAGGACTGTATACCTGAGTTGAGGAATTGTGTGATTGGCTTCTACCCAGTGTCTGGCCAATGGAGAAGTTGTAGTATGATTCCTTATTCGGCTTTTATGCTCTATTATACGAGTCTTTATTTTTCGACTAGTACGTCCCACGTAGACTAGTCCACAGGGACACTTAATCGCATATACAACTCCTTCCGTGTTACAGTCAGCGTTATGTCTTAGTTTGATGTTCACTCCTGAGTGTGGGTGAGTGAATTGATCACCGGTGATGACGTTCCCGCATTGTCCGCAGTTATAGCATTTCATCATTCCCCTCTCTCTTTGTCTTGCTGTTTGCTTTTGAGGTTTCAAAAATTCCCTTAAGTTCTTAGTTCTGGTGTGTGCAAAAAGGGGACTACCTTGAAATACTGTTGTGAAGTCAGGTTCACTTTCAATAAGTTCCCAGCGTTTCCTGATTATTGTCTTGATCTGTGTGGCTTGTGTAGAGTTCTTGAGAACAAATACCTCACGATGCGTGGGTATTTTCTCTTTAGGTGTCAAGAGTTCATCACGGGTTTTTCTCGACGTGATCTGAGCAGCTTCTTTGAGTATTTGGTCTGGGTACCCTCGCTCTTTGTATTGTTGCATCTGTTTAGTGATCTCTTCTTGACTTCGTACATCATCTGATGTAATTCTCTTGATTCGCATCATCTGCGAAATAGGTAAATGTTTTTTCAAGCTGTACGGATGTGCGCTCGTAAACAATAATGCATTGTTGACATCTGTTGGCTTCCTATATACCGATGTAGATAGCCCTTGGGGAGTTTTACTTATTTCAATATCTAAGAAATGAATCTTCTGTTTCTCAATATTATAGGTAAACTGGATGCGAGGGTTCTGTTCATTTAGTTTGCCAATACTCTTTTCCAATTCATCTCTGGTGCCTGTCCAGATGACTAGAATGTCATCAATGTACCTCAGGAACACAGCTGCATGTCTTGTCCACATCATGTCTGACAATATATGTTGATCTTCGAAACGAGCCATGTAGGTATTAGCGTATGATGGCGCTCCGGGAAAACCCATAGCTGTACCCGTACGTTGTATGAAAAAGTTGTCCTTCCACACAAAGTAATTGTTATACAGGGCAAAATGTAGTAGTTCTAGAAGAAAAACTGCTTTATTATGATCAATTTCTGACTGTAACAGTCGCCATTCTATTGCCTCTAGTCCTTCTTCGTGTGCTATTGAGGTGTATAGTGCGACTACATCAATTGTACATAGCCAGATGTCATTCAAAAAGAGATGTTTTTGTGATTCCAGTTTCAATAAACAGTCAGTGGTGTCTTTAACGTATGTCTTCCAGGATTGGACCAACGGTTGTAGATAGAAGTCAAGGTAGTATCCCAGAGACTCGTGGATCGATCCGCAACCTGCTACTATGGGCCGAAATGGTGGTTTGGTTTTGTGTTTGTGCACCTTTGGTAACATGTATAGATTCGGAATTTTAGGTGCAGAATTGAAAAGGAATTTCTTTGTGTTCTCGTCTATGATGCCGGAGTCTAGGGCTTTAGACAAAAATTCGTCCAGTAGTCTCAGTAGTTCATTTGTTGGATCTTGTTCTAAAGGAAGGTAGGTGTCTCTGTCTTTAATGTGTTCCATTACGCTCTCGTTGTAAAAGTCGGTGTCAAGCACCACTAGAGCTCCTCCTTTATCTGCTGGATGAAATGTTACTGAGGAGTCTTGTCTCAGCTTGTTGAGAATACGTCGTTCCTTAGGATTCAAGTTTTGATGTTGTATTGAGCCGTATTTGATTGTCTCTAAGTCCTTTTTGACCAAAGACTCAAAGGTGTCAAGAGTCTTATGCGAAATTGGTGATAGAAATTTGCTCTTGGGTTTAAATTTTTTCTGTTCCATCGTAAGTTCTTGTTGACTAGGATTGATAGAAAAGAACCACCTTAACCTGAGTTTTCGCATGAATTTAAAGAGGGCGACCTCCGTCTCTAGTGCATTGGATGTGTAGGATGGGACAAAAGAGGTTCCCTTGTTGAGTACCTTGATCTCTTCCGTAGTTAATTGTTTTGATGAGATGTTAATTACCAGAGAGTTTACTTCTTCACTAATCTCTGTGGCCTTCCTTGCTCTTTTTGCACCTTTGGTTTTTCCGCGCCTTGTGTTTCGTCTTGTGGTGTCGACGTTTTGTCTGGTGGAATTTTGGTCAAGGGGCCCTCCCCTAAAAAAGGTCCACTGCTGGTTGAGGTAGTCGCTGTCGTATCCAAATTTGGTGCTGTAAGATGTGTCAAAATAGCTGGAGGTCTCTGCATCGTTAAGTCTTCATCTGGTACTATACTCTCTTCCGACGATGCCGCATCTGGTTTTTTAAAGACCCTCTTTTGTGCATATTTTTCGGCCCAGGTATAAACTTCATCCAATTTATAATCGATCGTGTCCCTACGGAACTTACGTATCTTCCTTTCATGTACTTCCTTTGCATGCGTGTCAAGATTCTTGTTAATCTTCTCAAGTACTTGATTCCAGTTCTCTTTCTCCATCTGATTGCTTATTTCATTTTTTAATTTGTTGATGTCAAACAATAGTTCTCCTAATAGTGACGAGATCTCTTCTATTAGCGTACAGTGCCAACTTGTGGATCAGCACCCAAGAGTAACCATGTCCTGGCAGGACATTTCAAATTTGACTACGAACCAGGCAGTTACAAAAGTTTACTCATCAGAAGAAGCGGAAACCATTTACGCTTTAGTGAAGGGAGTGAGGGAATTCGGAACATCCACAGGAACTACGACGCAGCAACTCAAACAATTGGAATACTTAATGAGATAAGAAGTGAATCAAAGATTACACGCAACCACGTTGATAGAATACCATAAAGTCAAGCGTATCCCTCGAGGCTTAAGGGTTGCCCTACGCCCAATGCTCTTCAAATACAATAAATCCTTTATGGCTCGCTGGAATGCAATTTTGAATAAATGCTCGCTCGATTTGATTTTGCTTATAATAGAAGAGATCTCGTCACTATTAGGAGAACTATTGTTTGACATCAACAAATTAAAAAATGAAATAAGCAATCAGATGGAGAAAGAGAACTGGAATCAAGTACTTGAGAAGATTAACAAGAATCTTGACACGCATGCAAAGGAAGTACATGAAAGGAAGATACGTAAGTTCCGTAGGGACACGATCGATTATAAATTGGATGAAGTTTATACCTGGGCCGAAAAATATGCACAAAAGAGGGTCTTTAAAAAACCAGATGCGGCATCGTCGGAAGAGAGTATAGTACCAGATGAAGACTTAACGATGCAGAGACCTCCAGCTATTTTGACACATCTTACAGCACCAAATTTGGATACGACAGCGACTACCTCAACCAGCAGTGGACCTTTTTTAGGGGAGGGCCCCTTGACCAAAATTCCACCAGACAAAACGTCGACACCACAAGACGAAACACAAGGCGCGGAAAAACCAAAGGTGCAAAAAGAGCAAGGAAGGCCACAGAGATTAGTGAAGAAGTAAACTCTCTGGTAATTAACATCTCATCAAAACAATTAACTACGGAAGAGATCAAGGTACTCAACAAGGGAACCTCTTTTGTCCCATCCTACACATCCAATGCACTAGAGACGGAGGTCGCCCTCTTTAAATTCATGCGAAAACTCAGGTTAAGGTGGTTCTTTTCTATCAATCCTAGTCAACAAGAACTTACGATGGAACAGAAAAAATTTAAACCCAAGAGCAAATTTCTATCACCAATTTCGCATAAGACTCTTGACACCTTTGAGTCTTTGGTCAAAAAGGACTTAGAGACAATCAAATACGGCTCAATACAACATCAAAACTTGAATCCTAAGGAACGACGTATTCTCAACAAGCTGAGACAAGACTCCTCAGTAACATTTCATCCAGCAGATAAAGGAGGAGCTCTAGTGGTGCTTGACACCGACTTTTACAACGAGAGCGTAATGGAACACATTAAAGACAGAGACACCTACCTTCCTTTAGAACAAGATCCAACAAATGAACTACTGAGACTACTGGACGAATTTTTGTCTAAAGCCCTAGACTCCGGCATCATAGACGAGAACACAAAGAAATTCCTTTTCAATTCTGCACCTAAAATTCCGAATCTATACATGTTACCAAAGGTGCACAAACACAAAACCAAACCACCATTTCGGCCCATAGTAGCAGGTTGCGGATCGATCCACGAGTCTCTGGGATACTACCTTGACTTCTATCTACAACCGTTGGTTCAATCCTGGAAGACATACGTTAAAGACACCACTGACTGTTTATTGAAACTGGAATCACAAAAACATCTCTTTTTGAATGACATCTGGCTATGTACAATTGATGTAGTCGCACTATACACCTCAATAGCACACGAAGAAGGACTAGAGGCAATAGAATGGCGACTGTTACAGTCAGAAATTGATCATAATAAAGCAGTTTTTCTTCTAGAACTACTACATTTTGCCCTGTATAACAATTACTTTGTGTGGAAGGACAACTTTTTCATACAACGTACGGGTACAGCTATGGGTTTTCCCGGAGCGCCATCATACGCTAATACCTACATGGCTCGTTTCGTAGATCAACATATATTGTCAGACATGATGTGGACAAGACATGCAGCTGTGTTCCTGAGGTACATTGATGACATTCTAGTCATCTGGACAGGCACCAGAGATGAATTGGAAAAGAGTATTGGCAAACTAAATGAACAGAACCCTCGCATCCAGTTTACCTATAATATTGAGAAACAGAAGATTCATTTCTTAGATATTGAAATAAGTAAAACTCCCCAAGGGCTATCTACATCGGTATATAGGAAGCCAACAGATGTCAACAATGCATTATTGTTTACGAGCGCACATCCGTACAGCTTGAAAAAACATTTACCTATTTCGCAGATGATGCGAATCAAGAGAATTACATCAGATGATGTACGAAGTCAAGAAGAGATCACTAAACAGATGCAACAATACAAAGAGCGAGGGTACCCAGACCAAATACTCAAAGAAGCTGCTCAGATCACGTCGAGAAAAACCCGTGATGAACTCTTGACACCTAAAGAGAAAATACCCACGCATCGTGAGGTATTTGTTCTCAAGAACTCTACACAAGCCACACAGATCAAGACAATAATCAGGAAACGCTGGGAACTTATTAAAAGTGAACCTGACTTCACAACAGTATTTCAAGGTAGTCCCCTTTTTGCACACACCAGAACTAAGAACTTAAGGGAATTTTTGAAACCTCAAAAGCAAACAGCAAGACAAAGAGAGAGGGGAATGATGAAATGCTATAACTGCGGACAATGCGGGAACGTCATCACCGGTGATCAATTCACTCACCCACACTCAGGAGTGAACATCAAACTAAGACATAACGCTGACTGTAACACGGAAGGAGTTGTATATGCGATTAAGTGTCCCTGTGGACTAGTCTACGTGGGACGTACTAGTCGAAAAATAAAGACTCGTATAATAGAGCATAAAAGCCGAATAAGGAATCATACTACAACTTCTCCATTGGCCAGACACTGGGTAGAAGCCAATCACACAATTCCTCAACTCAGGTATACAGTCCTAGAATGCATAGAACGATCCCCAGGATTGGATCTGCACACACTTCTAGCAAGAAGGGAAACACACTGGATAAAATTCTTAGGAACTGTTGATCCAAATGGTTTAAATGATCATTATGAACTTTTGTGCTTTCTCTGAACTCCACATGATTACGTATCCCAGATTGTAAGGGGGAACACTGAGTCTTGGCAGTCACTTTTTGCTTCTCCTTTGACCTTTCCTATTTTCAAACCTTTTTATAACATATTTCAGTGTGTCTTATGATTGTTTGTATTTCCCTTTACGCACCTTTATTTTATTTGATTTTATTATTTCTTTACCAACAACTTTCCTTGACAAAACAGCACTTAACACAGGAATATATACATAGCTCTTGTTAGGATGAAACAGGTGAACTTTTAGACTGTTTCATGTCATATACGTGTACAAACATTACAATTCAGCGCATTTCACTTCTACCCGTTTAAACCCTCCCGGGAAAATGGAGATAAAATCAGATTCTCTTGAGTACACTCTAAACTGGTTTTTTGCATAGGCGCGTACATGCTATTTTTGTTTAAGGTTCCGGCGCTTTTCGGCCGCCATGTTCAGAGAAAGCTTACACAGTTCAGTGTCCTTTGTCCCTCTTTTGTGTCTAGCTAGGAAATATGTTCCGGACGAGTTCCGCACCACGTGATCGTGTGGGCGGACCCGTTCCGAGAGATTGATTCAGGATTCTGCAGCGAGACGCGGCAGGTTAGTAATCCCACATGGGAACCACAATTTCTTTTGAGAAGGACGGTTTGTCCGTTAAACTCATCACGAGTTTTTCTATTACACATAGATTCTTGCTGGACGACCTGAGTGAGCAGCGCATTTTCCCGTCTTCAAAGAGGCGGTAAGACTTGGTTTTTAGTTAGATTCTTATGGGCATTTTACACACGTTAGTCTGGAATAGTAACAGGCTCTCACCGTTCTGTTATGTAGGCTCTCGCTAGAAAGGATAACTCACGTTGGATACAATACAGGAAGAACGTGAAGCTGTTCAAACGGGTGTATGTATTTGCGCATTGTGTGGATTTTTCTTTTTAAGGCAGACACTCTAACATTAGAAAAACTAGTGGTGTTTTCATCACGAGCATGAGCTTATCATGGTACGTTTGGGTTCCGTTTTTTCACTTGCGAGAGTGAAGCACATCTATTTAGATCTCTTTCTATGAACTGGTTGGTTCGTTGACTCTTTATTTCACACCTTTCAAATGTTTTTTAACACATGGGTGTCATCCTTTTGGTGGCGCGTACCTTGGTTTTTTCCTCAGTGTTTACTCCAGAATGCTCTTTTCTGATACAGAATTGTACATATGAGACAACTCAATAGAGTTTGGTTTGTTGTTGTTTTTTAGATCCTGTCGAATTTGCACTTTGTGAGACCAAGCACTAAAAGAAGATTGAACTTTTGACCGTATATTATTTATCCCCTGAAGAAGGGTTCTGTTAGTAACCCGAAATGCATTGGGATATTGGCTACTATTATTATTTCATGACCTTCAAACACTGATGAACCGTTTACAACACTTGACATGCATTGAAAATATGTTTTGTTAATATTTTCATGTGTTTATATTTTGATATTGATTATGAATGTTTTTGAAAAATGTATATACGCATTTCTTATGACTGACGTTTATGAGTAAAATTTAAAGAAAACTTTTGAAGTTTGAAGAATTGTGTTAAAACTCCACTTATTCTATAGAGGCTGAATGCCCATGAGCTGTGCTTCTAGCAGCTTGGGGTTCCCCTGGGCTAATATTTTGAAGACTGTCACAATTAGGACATGTAAAACCATATGTAACACAAGACAATGAATGAGGCTGCTCCTACTGCCTTTATGAACCCAAGAGTAAAACAATGTAGAAATAATGCATATACATACAAGTGAAGACAAAATAGTACACTTACCAGATACTAAGTGGCCAAGAAGAGTATAACGAGAGCTGCAGATATCAGGTTTCTTGAAGAAAGCCAGCACACACAGAAAAAACTGGACTGCAAACATGGGACCAACAGGGAAAAGCAAAACTGGAGACCAAATAAAGGAGGGCAAACACTAGAGACAAAAGAGCTGTAGCGAGCATTCAAGAGCTAGGTATTAGGGAGAAACTAGACAACAAATAAGGTGGAATACTAGCACAAGGATACTATGCCATGAGGAAGGCTAGCCAGGGCTATACTGGAGATGAAATATGTCAGGATATGCACAAGGCTAATACAATCTAGAATCTGTAACAAGCAAGAGATTGACTGCATCATAACTAGAGTTTGTACAAGGAGAAGTACAGAAATGGGCAGCTGAAACAAAGAGCAAAAACACGGAGACTTGTAGCAAATGCAGAAGCAAATGACAGAAAAAAGGGATAAGCAGAGGAATACAAGAAGGAAGCAAAGTGAAATGGTAGAAGCAACAGAAGGAACAATCTAGGAACATGTTTGTGAGGGAGCAGCCTATGAGCTACACCTGACAGGAGACTGATGGCAGAAAAGATACAATGCAAGGCTGAGGGAAATCTTCAGTAAGCTGCACTGGAACAGGACACATGCACCCCCATTGTTTTGTGTGGAGACATGAATATTTCGGCTGATTGGAGGCAGGGAGGTAAATATATAGGATGGAAACATAAGGTATTTCGGGCATTAGGCTCCCTACTACGGTCGCATGGATTAGCGGATGTGTGGGGGGAAAAAGTGCCTGGGGATCCAGGTTTTACTTATTTCTCACATCCAGCGCAGAAATATTCTAAGCTAGATTATTTCTTTGTCTCGGTGGGGGAGCTATGCAATGTTAGTATTGCCAAGCTTCCTAGAATAGTCTCTGATCACAATCCTCTGATATTAACATACAAGGTGCACAATATTTCGAGGAAAACAACAAGGTGGACATTTGAAAGGAAACTATTAAATGATGATAGGTTTGTAAAGCACCTTAAACAATGGACGAAAGAGTTTTTTTATATCAACAGATATAGTTCATCCCGTAATGGAGTTTGGGAAGCCTTCAAGCCCTCCTTAAGGGGGGAGACGATTAGCTGTTCCGCCAGGCTAAGGAAGGAGGACAGAAATAAAGTGGAGAACCTCATTTCAGAGTTGGCGATGACAGAGAAACAACATATAGAGGAAATAGGGCTAGGCAAGGATGGTAGTGAAACGTCGAGAACTATGGCTCTGATCAAGGGAGACATTCTAAAAGTGGTTACGCAAAAGGAGATTAGAGAATATCAGGCGTCAAGAGCAAGGCATTATGAGACAGGTGAACAAGCCGGAAGAGCACTAGCGCTGCGGATTAGACAAGAAAATAATAAAAATAACATCCCCAGAATTGAAGATAATGGGATAGAATATTCAGACCCGAAAGAGATAATGGGGGTGTTCCAGAAATTTTACCAAAAACTATATGATCAGGAGGCGGGTGGGTCACCCTCTTGTCAGGGGCTCGGGCCTGCATGTCCGGTTTTAGATGATAAAAATAGGGAGCAGCTGGAAAAAGATATAACCCTGGAGGAGATGAGGACTGCAATACAGGATCCAGCAGCAGGTAAAGCTGCAGGCCCAGATGGGATACCGATGGAAGTTTATAAGATCTTACGGGAGGAAATTCTTCCATTGCTGTTAGATCTATTTAATGGCATAATCTGCTCCGGGAAGATTCCTGAATCTTGAAAATCCAGGCTCCTATCGGCCAATATCGCTGATAAATGCGGACGCCAAATTATATTCTAAGGTGTGGGCAAAGAGGTTAGGGGGGATCATTGGCCAACTTGTCTCTCCGTGGCAGCACGGTTTTGTCTCAGGGAGAGGTACTACGGATCACACTTCGCATGCGATCTCACTATTTGATGCTATGGCTGTCACGGGGGGAGAAATGGCCATGATCCCCTAGATGCGGAAAAAGCCTTCGACCGTGTGGTCTGGGAATTTCTATGGAATGTTCTGGTTAGAAGAGGCTTTGGAGAGAAGTGTAGGAACGCAATAAAGGCAATGTACCCAGACCCGGTAGCTAGAATTACAACTATGGGTTTGCAGTCGGAAGAGGTGGTAATTAGAAGAGGTACCCATCAGGGATGCCCTTGCTCTCCTATACTCTTTTCACTTTATATAGATCCCCTAATCAGAGAAATTTTAGCTTCAGATAAAATCTTCCCTGTTACAGTAAATGTTCACACCACCAAATTATTGGCATATGCAGACGATTTGGCAATTGTCACCACTAACCCGCAGACTGCAATGGTGGAATTGAGTCAACTGGCTAACGCATGTGGAACCTGTTCTGGGTATAAGCTGAATGATGAAAAAACGTTAATAATCAGCACAAATAATATCTATAAAGTCGACCAGAGGTATGTGGAGTCTGCAGTATATCTTGGGGTGAGTATTATTGCAAATGTGGATAAAATTATACAAGAGAATTATGTACCCCTGATTGCTACAATAGACAAAGAACTAAGAAGAATAGACGTTTTACATTTATCCCTGATTGGTAGAGTGAATGTTCTGAAGATGTCAATGTTCCCGAAATTACTGTACTTATTCCGTGCCATCCCTCTGCTAGTCGAAGAGGGTCTGTTGAAGAAAATGGAAGCTGTTTTCTCCCAATTTGTGTGGCAATATGGAAAAATACGTAGATCTATGGCCCGACTATCTGCACCACTGGAGGGAGGGGGACTGTCTGCACCAAATTTGAGGCTGTATCATTGGGTTTGTTTAATGATGCAGATGAATGTCCTATTTAAATATGAGGAAATAGACTTGTCGACTGGTATGTACAGAACCCCCACAATATATGAGCTGTTAGTAGGGGAAAGAGCATTGGGGCTCCAAACACGAGAAATTAACTGTAGATATTATAAAAGGAGTAAAAGTAAAGTGATGCTTAGTGCTTGGGGTACTTGGAAGTCAATATTGAGATTCTTGAAGATACCGAAAATCAATAGCACATTAGATCTGTGGCGGTCAAACCCATTTGTTCATCTTGGACAGAATAGCAATAGTAGGTTATGGAAGGAGCTGGGTATTAGGTGTTTGGGGGATGTCATGGTCGAGGATGAATTAATGGGATTTGATATACTTCAGCAAAAGTTTGGTATACCTGCTAGCCAATGGCTCTTATATAGACAATTGGATCAAACAGTTAAGACAATCAGACCCGGGATTTCAATTCAGGAGCCTAATCCGATTGTGGACTATGTAAGGAATGGTGGCAAGAAGATTAAACTCGGGTATAGATATCTTTTGCAGGGTTTGGGAGATGACATTGGACAAATTGAATCAGCTTGGGCCCAAAGAATTGGGGATTCAGATATAGACATTGATTATGCTTTAGTAATGAATAAGAAAATATTAAGAGCTTCAAATCTGAAAGCACAGCACTATAAGACTATTTTTAATTTGTACTACATGCCTGCCAAGCTGTTCATGTGGGGCAAGAGAGAAAATGACAGGTGTCCCAGGTGTGACCAAGGCCCTGCAGATTTATCCCATATGTTTTATCACTGTCAGAATCTTACTCCTTTTCTTAAAGAAATTGAAAGGTTCTTAATGGGGCTGCTAGAGCAACAGATCACTCTATCCCCTACTATTGTTTTGATTGGCAGGGATGAAAACTTAAAACTAGAGCAAGATGCTGAAGCATTTATTTTTCTATCTATGGCCGTTTTTCAGATTTTAATTTCGGCTGGATGGAAAGACTCTGTAGCTCCCACTTTTCAGATGTGGATAACTAGGCTCCTGGGAACTCATAATATAGAGGAATGTTTGTATGATTTTAAAGGAAAGAGGACGAGAGAATTTGGTAAGAAGATATGGGCTCCCTTTAGAAATTGGAGAGAAGTCAGATAAATAAGAGTGAGTAGATCTATTGGTGATGTAAATTGACTTCTTTATGTACTACTGTCTGACCCTTCTTAAAAACACAAACATGTTTTTTTGTCTTTTATAATTGCAACTGTAAGATGTATATATCAATTTCAATGTCTGATTTTATCCTGTTGATTAATGTATTTTTGATACCCAGAACCATCTCAATAAAACATTTTAAAATAAAAGGAACAGGACACATACTTTGTCAGATATAAGACAGGAATTGTATAGCAAAAAGGGAACAACAGTTCCTTTGCACAGAGGGTCAAACATCAATGCATGTCTAAGAAACTTTAGGCAATCACAACTGTTCACTTTATGCCACTCCACTGTACACTGTTAACATGTTGATACTCCAGTTTACACCACTATGTTAATCCACTGTACCTTAATCCACTCTATTTCACCCAGCTACACTGTACACCATCTGCAAGATTATATTATGCTTCAATCCACTAAACCACACTTGACTGTATGTGACTACAGTGTACACTTCTACAATTAACCCTATGGAGCTGTACAACACTGTAATGTACTCCACTCCACTGTATGGCACTACACTGTACGTCTGAACAGTTAACACCAACAAAGTAAATGTTATTAGAGGAGTGAGAGTCCATTACATGTAATCTGGACTCAGACCTCAATGTCCCACTGGTGCTCCTGGACCTGTCATTAGCACTTGATACTGTGGATCATAACATCCTGCTGCACAGGCTAAAACACTTGGGTGTAACCGGCACAGCGCTGAGCAGGCTGGCCTCTTTCATTGAAGGCCGCGAACAGGTAGTTTAGATGAAACCATTTGCTTCCGGAAGTAAAGAACTGTCTTTGTATCTTTCGCATGTTAAGGAGGTGTCTTCATTTGCTTCCTCATGAGGCCTCACTTCCGAGGCCAATTTCGGCCTGGGGACCTGACCCGGGACAGTCCCCCTCCTTACAAAATGTTTAAGGAGGGGGGCTGTGCGGCGCCCCTTCTGAGCCATCTATTGGTTTCTTGGACCCATCCCCTGGAGCTGTGCCTCTTTTTTTTATTAGGACATTGAGGGAGGGGGGGGCCACGTGACCCCCCTTCTGGGCCACTTCTGACCCGGGGACCCCATCCCCCAGGGCCTGGCCTCTCCATTGAAGACCGTGTGGGAGCCCCAATACCCCTCATTGGTCCCGCCATATCCCCATCTCCAGCAGGAACTGGCAGGGAGGTGGTGGTCCTAGGGGCCTGGGGTCCATAACTGACGCAGCATTTGAATAATTAATGCCCGGGGCGGTGGTAGTCCCCGGGGCAGTGTTGGGAGGGGCCAGAGCCAACCCACACACTATTTTTTTTAAATGTCAGCACTGGGAGGTAGTGGTCCCTGGGGCTTGAGGGGGCCAGCACCTTTACTTTTCAATGCTCAGGGCTGCGAGGGAGTCACATGCCCCCACATTCAAATTAATAAGCCCCAGGGAGGTGGAGGTCCCCAGGTCTGCCGGGGCTGCAAATTAATCACCCATTGCCCCCGGGACCTGGCCCACCCAGGGGCTTTTATTTTCACAGCAGGATTCGCGACCCTAACATGAATTTTGCAGTTTTTTTTAATAAATGCTTTTTTTGGCCCTGGGGTCAGCGTGTTTCTACCCTGCTTCCTTTTCTTGTTTTTCACTTTTTTTTAAACTCTTTTCTTGTGACTCGGTTACCAATTCACAAGATGGCTGCCAATACATTTTAGTTTGGAATGTTGGCACCCAAT